>NC_012877.2:21091412-21127140 GCF_000003195.3 Sorghum bicolor
AAAAAAAGAGGGGAACCCCGGGGTCTCCTCAGACGGCACTGCGTTTGCTGGAGCTGAGTACGGGGTGCGTCGTTGTGAAGATGACGACGTGGTCCACTCTATCTTTGGAGGCAAAGTTTCCATCGAGTCTAAGCGAGAAAGAAAGCTCCTAAAGAGGGCCTGCCTCAACGTTGATAGCACATATGGATTGATCGCTGATCCAAAATTTCCTCCCTGGTCGCACAGGGAGATCTCCTTCAGCAGGAAGGATCAGTGGGCCGCCATCCCGAAGCCAGGACTTTTCCCTCTAATCCCGGATCCTTGCATCAATAGCATTAGATTCGAGCGCGTGCTCGTCGACGGGGGAAGCTCCATTGACATCCTCTTTCGCAACAGCTTGCCGGCTCTCAAGATAACCCCGGCACAGCTAAAGCCCTACGACGCTCAATCCTGGGGAGTCCTGCCAGGTCAAAGTTCAGTACCACTCGGACAGATAACACTCCTTGTCCAGTTTGGAACGCCCAACCACTTTCGAACAGAGTTCGTCAACTTTGTGGTCGCCGACTTTGATGGAACTTGCCATGTAATACTGGGCCGACCATCGCTGACAAAGTTCATGGCAGTTCCACACTACTCATACCTGGTCCTCAAAATGCCTACAGAGAAGGGCGTCCTAACTGTCAGGGGCAATTTCTACACCGCATACACTTGCGAGGAGGAAAGCTTCAAGATCACCGAAGCAATTGACCTTTCAATCCGCATGGCAGAAACAGTAGCCCAAGCTGCACAGCTTCCACCCGACCAGCTCCGACTGCCCGAGCAGGAGACTCCACGGAAAAATTCAAAGTCCAAAGAGCACAAGGAGGTACAGCTGGTCGACGGCTGTCTTGAGAAGACGGCCCTCATCGGGGCCAACCTGGACCCTTAATAGGAAGACGCGCTCGTCAGGTTTCTAAGGGACAATGTGAGTGTTTTCGCATGGAAACCCGCAGACATGCCCGGCGTCCCACGAAACCTGATCGAGCACTCCTTAAACGTCTCGAAGACCGCAAGACCCATCAAGAAAAAGCTACGACGGTTTGCTCGTGACAAGAAGGAGGCTATTAGGACAGAAATAACAAGGCTTCTAGTAGCCGGATTCACTAAAGAAGTATATCATCCCGATTGGCTTGCCAATCCGGTTCTTGTAAGGAAAAAGAACAATGAATGGAGAATGTGCGTTGATTATACTGATCTCAATAAACACTGTCCTAAAGATCCTTTTGGTCTCCCTCGCATCGATGAGGTGGTCGACTCTATGGCCGGATGCGAACTCCTCTCCGTCCTAGATTGCTACTCTGGTTATCACCAGATTTCACTAAAGAAAGACGACCAAATCAAAACATCTTTTATCACTGCTTTCGGTGCGTACTGCTACACGACCATGTCCTTCGGACTCAAAAATGCTAGGGCTACTTATCAACAGGCTATTCAGCAATGCCTCCACGATGAGATTCGTGATGACCTCGTCGAGGCCTATGTAGACGACGTCGTCGTCAAAACAAAAGACGCGAGCACTTTAATCGACAACCTAGGTCGAAGCTTCAAGGCACTAAACGAATACAAGTCCTGGGGACTGTACCGACCACTGAGCAGAGTATGCTCGGGTACTGGTCGACCAACCCCCAAATTTGAAGGGTTAGGGAACTGGTCGATTAATCTTTTTGCGGACGTACCTAATATGTTCAGGGACTGGTAAATTCAAGTTTTAGACCTTGCTACAAGGCTCATACTTTGCCTTTCAGCAAGCTCGGGGACTACATCGGTACGATGCATCTGGCGATGCATCATAGTTTTGAAATTTCTATGAAGATTTTTCTGACCCTGGCACCACGTGCCTACGCCACCTACTACCAGGCTCGGGGACTAAGTGGGCACACTTCACCTTGCGGTGAATATGCTTGCCTTTTGGAGGACCGTACTTTTTATAAAAGTAAAGTGGGCACACTTCACCTAGAAAAGAAATATTTGTTCTCAAAGAGCACCATGCATTCTTCGAACAACCTGCTTCTTCGATGTCAATATTGATCAACTATCTTTTGAGTTGGTCAAAATACCGTTGCAACTGTTTGGGCGACTTTCATGCTAATCGAAGATGTCAAGCCTTGCTGATCGAAGAAGCTCAAGACGGTGTGTTACATCACAATACACGGTGCTCGGGGACTAGCTGTGGGGGTATAAACCCCTATACCCTTACGGCTAGACTTGGGCCAGGAGGCTTGGCCCATTACGAGACAAGTCCGGGGCTTGATCCGACTACTTGGAGTTTCGCGCAAGAAAACAAGACGTGAAGATCAAGCGGGATTCTGGTCGGTTAGAATAGGAATTGATATTGAACTATCTATGGTAATTGTAACCGACTAGGATTAGTTTCTAGATCTATAACCCTGCCCTCCAGACTATATAAGGAGGGGCAAGGGACCCCCTTGGGACACATTATTCTCCCAACATAATCCAATACAATCAGACGCAGGACGTAGGTATTACGCCCACACGGCGGCCGAACCTGGATAAAAGCCTTATCTGTGTGTTGCGTCACCATCGAGTTCGTAGCTTGCGCACCATCTACCGATAAACTACTACCGTGGGTATATACCCCAGGGTAGACTGCCGACTAGCTTTCGTCGACAACGTCTAGCTCTCTTGATCACGTACGGCCGGTCGGCTCTCCTGATCACGTAGACAACTCATATAAAGGAGATCAATCAAGTCCTTCAACTTTGATCCCGTTCGGCTTCCTATTCAAGGTGCAGATCAACAACAGGCGGCACACAACTCTCGTCGACAAACCTAGCGAGACAACAAAGAGAGGCTGGCTGTCCTCTCATTTTCGAATAGTGAATAACAAATTTTCAAACAGTGAAGACCTTGCCCAGGTTAGCCGCATTCAATTATTCAAGATTTGTTTTTTTCAAAAACTTACATAATTACTTACTAGGTAATTGGATAATATTCTGGTTACTCTAAAGTGTTGAAGTGTAAAGATAAGCCAAAAAAATTGGTAATAAAATATACATATTTGATTGAATTCTAGTTAATTACAAAAAATACAAGATGTCCCTAGGTCATCACTCCTATGAAAATAATTGTCCCTTCTCCGAAGGTTAACATTTGAACCACAGCACAACATCAATCAAACTATATCTGAATGAGCTTCTTCTTTAAATACCCTTGATGATTCCACAACATGCAGTTCTAATATAGCATCCTAGTCCTTTGTTGCGTTATCCTAGTTGCAAGAATCACATATATTCTAGATCCATTGTTTGAACTATGTATGTAGTAGAATGCAAGATACTTTTCAGCTTATACAGTTTGTGATATAAACCTGCACATATCATCAGTTTGCTATTTGTCAAAATCGGAGATGGCTAGATGAGTAGTGAGTACTGTACCAGGATCCTCATCCATGAGCATGTAGACTGTGCGCTTAATGTTTTACTTGAGAGCATAGCTTGTTACTGACCACAGACCATGGCAACATGTTTGGATGTCCTGTGATATTATCGATGATTAATGACCAAAAATCTATCTGAGATATAAAAAAACAACCTTCCAAACAATTGTAGCCAATAAGTAACTAATTACACTGTTTAACCAGAGGCATACATTGAATACCTTGGCTGTGGTAAGGTTCTCGTCCCCAATGGCTTCCCAATTTATACCAAGGGGTTGGAACTCATGGCTAGCAGCACCTTGTCCATCTGCAAGGCAGCAATTTAATTCATTTTAAAAATCAAACATGGCCCAAATTGTAGTTGCTTTAATAAGTTTATTACCTGCAGAAAAGTTGTTGCATTCCCTCTTTCAAATTCCATCTTCAAAGTCTAACCTGAAACAGAGGCTAGCCAATTACATATCAGCAGCAGCTGATCAACAAAGCAACCCAATTTGTGAATTGTACTTATGTACATCTATATATTAATTATTCAATGAATGGGATATTGTGCATTGTACTTATGTATATCTCTGTTTGAATTAATCATCATGCAGGAATTTAATTGGAATTGAAGGATAATATAATGTCTCAGCCTGATGATAGAAGTTGGATGTGCATGGATAGGTCTACTCCGTTTTGGCAAGAAAAACTCCAAAAATTTATTGAAACCACATTCAGTGGCACATCAACTGCTCTATGTCCATGTGCTAAATGTCGATGCATGGTTTACAAAACACGACGTGAATTTCATCGACATATTCTTCACTTTCGGTTTGATGAAAGTTTCATATCCAAAGGGGAACGTCCACGTGATGAAGGCGGACCATCTAATCTTGGAGGATCAGTAGAGGATGATGAAGGAGGAGGTGATGATGTTGATCGTGGGACGGAGCTGATTGGAACATTAATAAGGGAGACTATACATGGAAACATCATCCAAGGTCTGGATGAAGAGCCAAATGAGCGTGCCAAGAAATTCTATCAATTATTAGAGGAGGCAAGACAGGACTTGTATCCAGGTTGCAAGGAGGCTACCAAAGTTTCTTTTATTGTGAGATTGTTTCAGATTAAGTGCATGCATGGTATTAGTAACACTGCCTTGAGGAGCATACTAAGTCTATTCTCACTTGTGCTACCTAAAGGCCACTGTGTCCCAAACACATTGGAGAAAGTTCAGAGGGTAGTTCAAGACCTAGGTCTGGACTATGAAAAGATTCACGCTTGTGAGAATGACTGTGTACTATTTTGGAAGGAAAATGAAAAACTAGATATATGTCCAACATGTGGTGAGTCTAGGTGGAAGGATGATGGTACTACAAAGAGTGATGATACTAGTGACATTGGTGGTACAACAAAGAAGCGTGTTCCACGTAAGATCCTATGGTATTTCCCACTAATTCCTCGGCTACAGAGATTATATATGAGGGAGACCACATCATCAGAAATGAGATGGCACAAGGAAGGATTGGCCTGCATTGGCAGAATGCGTCACCCTGTAGACTCCCCAGCATGGAAGCACGTGGATGATAAGTAGAAGTGGTTTTCATCAGATCCTCGTAATGTAAGGCTAGGTCTGGCATCGGATGGATTCAATCCATTTGGGATGATAAATACAACATATACCACTTGGCCTGTGATCATAATCCCTTATAATTTGCCGCCTTGGTTGTGTATGGAACAACCGTACAGGATGATGTCGATGTTGGTTCCAGGACTAAAATGCCCTAGAAACAACATTGATGTATACTTTCGTCCCCACATCGATGAGTTAGAGGAGCCGTGGAATGATGGTGTTGAAACATGGGATGCAAAGGAAAAGAAGAATTTTAATCTACGTGCTAACAATCAATGATTTTCTAGCATATGCAATGTTGTCTGGTTGGAGCACCAAAGGGAAGTTTGCATGTCCATATTGCAACAAGGATATAGACTTCTTGTGGCTGAAATATGGGTCGAAGCATTGCTACATGGGACATCGCCGCTTTTTGCCATTGAAACATAGGTAAGATTTTATTTGGCTTTTTTTGTTATCTTTAATTTTTAAATTCTTAATTAATGAGTTCACCATCCAAACATAGGTGGTGCAGGAATAAGATCAGCTTTAATAACAAAGTAGAAACGAGGGAGGCTCCTGAACCATTGATTGGTGAACAAGTGAGAGAACAGTTTCAATATGTTGAGCAAGTGAGTTTTGGGAAAACGACAAGAAAGAGGAAGAAACGTGATGAACAAAATAGATGGCACAATTGGAGAAAGCAAAGTATATTCTTTGAATTGCCTTATTGGGATTCATTTCTTATAAGGCATAATTTGGATGTGATGCACATTGAGAAGAACATATGTGAGAGCATTTTGGGTACTTTGCTTGAAATTGATGGTAAATGTAAGGATAGTGAGAAGGCCCGTCTTGACATGGAACATCTTGGTATGAGGAAAGATCAACATCTTGTGATGGAGAATAATAAATATACTATGCCTCCAGCGTTGTACAAATTATCTAAGAAGGAGAAGGAAATTTTATGCACATTTCTAGAAGGAGTGAAGATGCCTGATGGGTTTGCCTCCAATATAAAAAGATTTGTTGACGTTAAAGCTTGTAAGGTTGCTGGACTCAAAACTCATGACTACCATGTTATTCTACAAAAGTTGTTACCCTTGATTGTACGCAGCATTCTACCACAAGATGTTGTGATCCCATTGATTGATCTTAGTAATTTCTTCAATGCAATCTGTTCAAAGGAGCTAATGGAGGCAGATCTTGATAAGCTTAGCAGTTTGATCAAAGAGACTCTGTGTCCCCTTGAGATGGTATTCCCACCAGCATTTTTTGACATAATGATGCATTTGCCGGTGCATCCAGCTAAAGAGGCTAAACTAGGAGGTCCTGTGAGCTACAGATGGATGTATCCGGTTGAGAGATATTTGCGTACACTAAAAGGCTATGTGAGGAACAAAGCACATCCTGAAGGTTAAATAGCCGAGGGATATATCTCTGAGGAGTGCATGACTTTTTGGGCTTGTTTCTTAGAAGATGTTGACACCAAATTGAATCTAGCTGATCGTCACGAAAGTGCTGCTGTGAATGAGCCACCTTCTGGTCTCAACATATTTAGCAAAATTGATTATAGCAAGAAAGGATATAATTTGGAGTTGATTAATCCAGAAGAGTTACTGAAGATGAGACACTACATGATATCCAACTGTGAGGAGGCTGGAAAATGGGTTGAGTAAGTTGCAATATATATCATTGTCAATTCATTGGTAGGAATTTTTTTAGTAAACTACTAACTATTTCAAGTTATGTTCGAAATGCAGTGAGCATATGGACGAACTCAGAAATGATGGTAAAGGAAACCTAGACAAACGACACAAGGAGCAATTTGTAAGCTGGTTTCAGGGTAAAGTGAGTAATTAATTAATTAATTTTTTCAGTCTTAATGGTGAAAAGATGACATATGTTATTCAGTGCGCTTGTATTATGGAACTGTGTTTTGCAGATCAGCAAGGAAAATGATAGTGAATGCTTATGTTCCCTTGCTAAAGGACCAGACCATAGAGCTCGTGTCTTCAATAGATACTTCATCAATGGTTTCCTGTTCCAAACTGCTTCTATTGAGAAAAGGCTGACCACACAAAATAGTGGTGTTTATGTGAAGGGTGATGTCAGTACTGGCAATATGGCATGGTATGGAGTGATTAAAAAAATTATCACTCTTGATTTCCCCATGGAAAAAAGAAGTTGTATTGTTTGAGTGTGATTGGTATGATGTACCAGCTGCCACTACTAGCAAAAGTAAAGGATATAATAAGGATGAATATGGGATTATCGATATTGATACTAGACGTCATCGATATTCTGGTGAACCCTATATTCTAGCAACACAAGCTGAATTAGTGTTCTATGCTGAAATCCCAAACAAGTTGGGTTGGTGTAGTGTTGTTGCAGTGAAGCCTAGGAATTTGTATGCCATGCCAGAAGCAACAGAAGACGAGGGTCAATTAGACACAAGCTTACTGGACGTGGGAGTGCAAGACATGAATCAAATATTGCATCAACGCATGGATTTGACAAATTGGAGGAGGTCAGACATGGAACGCTCTAGTGGTGATGCATCTATTTTTAATCAGGCGCTTGCCCAACCTGTTCCTGAACCAGATCACACGGCATTTCTTGAGGCAGAAGATGATGAGACCTATGTTGATGATGGAGTTGTGGCACCAGCTACAACCGTGGGAGAAGGACAGGTTGACGATTTCTTTGTTTGAGCAAGCAAACATGAGCTCTGTTTGAGCAAGCAAAAGATATATAGAATCACAGGTTGGTCAGAATTTTCTAGTAGAAAACTTTATTGCTAGCTGCTGATTTCTAGTGCACTAAATTTAGGGATTGTGCACTACTACAAAACAAACTTCATTGACAGTACAGTTATTTTAGTTATCATTTCAGATATCAAGATTATATTGACATATACTATAGTACAATAGCTCAATTTGTCGTAAAAAAACACAAAAGACAAAAAAGTTAATTCACAAACAGAAGTTATCGGTGTCTGCAGGCTGATCAAATGATATTAAGGCATTCATCATTGTGGATTAAAGAAAGCAGCCCACAGATTATTGTGACATGGAACTAATCTTAGTACACACTGATAATTTCTTAAGGCACAAGGAGAAAGCAATATAATCTTGATATGGAACGACATGTTCTTAATTCAAAACATCAAGTGCATGATACCGAATTACCAATAACATAAGTTACGTTTTAGCTTCGTACATAGTTCATAGTTTCATACATCATAGAAATATAGTCACGAGCTCATTGCCCGCAGAACAAGGAGAAGACAGGTTACCACTTAGAATTTAGAAACAATCATAAACTATTCAAATCAGAGATGCATCCAAGGCATCAGTGTACAAACTACAAACTACAAATTAATAGATTTGACTTTTTTTGAACATGGCAATAGATCAGACTTACTAAATATCTTATTATTTAATTCGGTAAGTAATTAATCTGATCTCTGATTGAAGACGAAGAATGAGATCCTTGTTTATTTTGGCACACTTCAGTCAAGGTCTTTGTTATGTTGTATGCAAAATACTAAATCGTGCAAACTATCAGAGTTTAGACTTCGGAAGAGATGCGTTTGTGGCTAGTGCTCACCTGCCACCATGCTTGGCCTTGAAGGATTGAAGAACAGCTGGAGGGAGGGAAGCTGAGAGCGTTGAACGCTTGGGGCCTGGAAGCTGGAACTGGAATCCCTGGATCCGCGCTCCACGAAGGCACGGATGCCCGCCGCAGCCACCCGCTGGATGCGTGCCCGCTGCAGACGTGGAGCGGGAGCGCCGCTGGTACCTCGCGTACTCACCGACTCGCTGTGGATGCCCTCCGCTCGCCGCGTTCACGTGTGATGCCACGTCCCGTGAGGCAGTGAGGCACGAGCCAGAGGCCGAGACCTGCTGCAAGCGCCAGCTAGTAGGAGCAACATAGCGCCAGGAGCAGGAGCGCCGCACACCGCTGGGACCAGGAGCGCCGCACCACCGACCGCCGAGAGCAAGAACGCCGCCGCCAGAAACGGTTAGTCCATGGCTCCCACTCGGTCAGTCCACTCGGGCAGTCTAGGGCTCCAGGGAAAGCAAGCAACCCTAAGCGCCAATTTCCAAAAGTACCCCTAACTAGACAAGGTCGACCTGAATGCACAGAGAGGTAATTTTGGAAAAACTCAAAACTAGGCTCAAAAGATTCATCTTGTCAATTTCGAACACACTGTGTAATTAGTTTTTATTTTTGTCTGTATTGTATAGTCCATGTATGCGTCTAAAGATTCGATGTGATGGAGAATCTTGAAAAATTTTGAGGTTTTGGGTGGAAGTAAACAAGGCCCGGTTCGCATGGGACCGCCCGGTTCACCGGTTCGATGAAAAGTCGGCTGGTTCAACCGGTTTATAGCGGTTCGATTGCACACGCGATCTTTTAAGTGAAGCGAACCTGGTAGACTCTGGTACGGTCCTTTAGCGGTCGAACCACGGTCCGGTTTGGTCCCAATAAGTATGGTATGTACTCCAGGGCAAAGGTCTTGTGTTCCATTCGTTCTTATAACATTTTTTTTGCTTTTTTTCCAAAAAATAGTTTCTTGCTTTTTTAAACTTTCCAAATTATTTTTTTGCTTTTATATTTTTGTAGTTTTTCCCTCCCATATAAAACCTATTTCAACCTGTTCATTTGTACTATAGCTGCTACATTTACTATGACTACTAGTTACTTGCGCTTGTACTATATATACTACCACCAAGGTTGTGTTTGTTTCCGTGTTCGCGATGCTTATATTCGACCGACCCGAACTAATTTTAAAATGATGATTAAAATGCATAGTAAAAACTAACTTGCAATTTATATTTACTCCATAAAAGAGAATGATGGTACAACTGAAGAACTATAAGAAAAATAAAACAACTATTATAATTATAAATAAAAGATAATGACTGAACTAACTGTAAAAAGTTCGGTTAGTGTAGACTCGTGACCGAACTAGGAACTGAAAACTTCGGTCTCAGACTCGATTAGTTCCGGTAGCTCAATTATGTCATACAAATGGCTAATTACTTGTGTAGACTCGTGACCGAACTAGTAACTATTAACATACGCTAAATTTATGTCCCTTTAACATTTAAATAGAATAACTATATACATATATACTAATTAACTTATGTACTTATTAGGGTTGGATAACGATCCGAGCTTGGCTCGGCTCATTTTGGTTCGTTAAGATAACGAGCTAGCTCGACTTGACTCATTATGTCAATGAGCCAGAAAGCTAACTCAACTTGGCTCATTTATGATGTCGACATCCAATCCTATCTTATCCGACATGGTTGACATTATGTGTATTCGAATCCGAATTCGACCAAAAATGTAAAAACAAATATGATATTAGTGATATCCGTCCGTATCTGATCCGTTTTCATCCCTAGCTACTAGTCATTGTAGGAGAGTGGGCGAAGTGAACTAGTGATGACATGATTTTTCCGTATGAATGCATCTCATATATTTGTTATGTTGATACGATTATTTCTAGATTGACCTAACTTTCTGAAAATTTATTAGCCAATTATAACATGCATGTATGTATTTCACCGATTTTATCCAAAATCTCGATAACTCCTAAAAAAAGATAATTATTTATAAAGTTTTGAGCAAATTTCAAAATCAATAATACACCCTGGTTGGCGGCCTGCCTTTTTTCCAGCGAAAAAATTACGAGCGGGACTTTTTGCCGCGCCTACTGAAACTGTCGCCCCTCTAAAATTGTCCCCAAATCCCCCTCCCCCCGACATCTCCCTCCCATGATCCCATCGCCCGACGCCCGGGAAAGGCAGCCGCCAGTTTAGGGTTTCACAGCGACCTCACCGCCGGGGCCATGACAACGGCAATGGAGCGCGCGTCGGAGACGGCGACCTCGGGGTACACGACGACGGCCCAATGCCGCACCAGGCAGCCGACGGTGAGACCCGGGGCCACGGCCTCGCTTTTCAGCAAGGGTACGACGCCGACTCCTACATTGACCGACCACGGTGGAGTTGATGGCAGTCATGAAACCGACAGCCGACGTCGCTCCACAACTTTTGGACCTCAATTCAGGCCATTCGACCCCTCCGGCATCGGTAAGCATTCATGAAACCTAGCTTATCGTATCTTGTTGTAGTGTCTTAGACAATCTTTTTTTTCTTAGCGGTATGCTGCTGTGCTTGGAAGAAACCATGGGTTCCTCTCAAAACATAAATTGATAGCCATCGGTCATTTAAAATCAACTAATAATAATCTTGGGTATTTTAGTACTCTTAATTAATTGAGACCATTGGTTCTAATAGGTGGTGTCCTTTTTCGAGCATGATCTGAAAGCCCAGGCTGGTGCTGCCCTTCCTGTGCTTGTGTAATAAGAGATGCACAAGCTAGTGAAGAATCGGAATTTTTTAACCATTAGATCTCACCAAATGAATGGCTGTCCTTTATTTCAAGCACTGTAAAATTTCTCTTTTCTATATTGTTTTTAGGGTAATGGGTTGAATTAAGGCATTAGTGTGCATCAGCATATAATTTTGAGTTGTAGTTCACAATCTGTAGCAAATAAAGTTAGTGGCATTCACATGTCTTTTGATCAAGTTATAAGTACACCTAAAATCAGTTCCATTATTTGAATTAATTGCATTGTGAATCAAGTTATAAGTACACCTAAAATCAGTGCCTATGAGTTGTTTTATGCCTGCACTAACATATGATTAGTGTACTGAAATAAAATTATTTAGTTTCCATTCAACTATGTCATCCAAGTATGTGTGAATATGATTCCAGGGAGAATATGACGCCAGAAGAATCTGAATCTTGGACTCTATATTCTCAACTCATAGTGGCAACACGTGATAAGGAATTTGCTGAAATTGAAATAGATAGGGGCGATATCACATTTGCCAACTTGTTAACAATGAAATCACGTTTCGGGTACTCTGCGATGAGAGACTTCTTATACTATAAGGAACGAAGTGGTAATGGTGTAGCTAGACTTGTAGAAATTGATTCGGATTTAGAAGCTGGTGGAATGATAACAATGAATTATGAGGAGAGAGAAGTCAGATTAGTATTGAGCAAGGATCCAATAACTGAGCCAAATGTTAGCATAACACCCATCAAACTACCTCTGGGTACACCATTTTATGAAGATTTCACAGATGAGCCAATTGATGACTACAAGGATTGGCTTGAAGAACTGCATGCGAACGGCGAAGGCACGGGTAAATAAGTTGCCACACTTGTGTCCATAATTGTATCTTAATTCTTTGGTACTTAATTTACTAATATAATCATGTCTCTAGAATTTAAGGATACATTCAGAAAAGATACATTCAAAACATACAGGGAATGGTTAAGTGTGGAAGGAAAACGTGAAGACATCGGTAATATAATATTTCTCTCCAAGCTGTCAATCAATTTAACTGTTCTTCACATACCATTTTAACTTATGGTCTATTGTTGGCAGAGGCATATGAAGAGAACCCTAGCACTCAGTCAAGTGAAGCCAGCAATCCAACACCACCAACACAGCGACCAAGTCATGCTCGGCGCGTAAAACAAGTGATCAATAATAGTAAGACATATTTTACTCTGCCAAACACAAAGAGTTGTCCTGGCACTCACTTGTATAATCATATAATTGATGTTTGATTTCTATTCCATCGTATGTCATTTTGAAGGACAGCACGGCAGCGAAAAGAGGAAGTATAAAGGACGTGGGACCATCAAGGGTACAGTTGTATCAAACAAAAGAGCTAGGAATGGCACTCAAAAATTGAAAGTTCAAATTTCAAGTAGAACGGGAGGACCTGTAGGTGATAACTATAGGTCTTTTGTTGATAAAATTGTAGTGTTTATAAGGATACATGCTCCCTTATTGGAGTGGGGAAGTGGAAACACATTGACCATGAAGTTAGAGAAATGATAGCAGAAGAAATAATTGTAAGCTTCCTATCTTTTTGGTCCATATACCAATCTTAATTGTGAAACAGTGTAACAATTGACCCGGTTTGTTTAATTTCTCTTGAACAGGACAAGTGGGACCTTGAGGATACAGAGGAAAACAAGCAACTGATATAGAGTATCGCTAGTGACCGTTACAAAGGATGGCGATCAACATTTAGTGCCACGTACAGAACATATGAAGATTATGAGGAGAGAATGAGACATAAGCTTGAAGATCTGCACATAGTTGAATGGCCTAGTGTTGTATTTTGGCACTGAGGAATTCAAGGTTTGATGCACTTTATTTTTTTTTTGCTAAATACACTTTATAGAGACAGATAAATTATTCAAAGCACTGTTTTTAAATACAAATATAATATGCAGAGAATTAGCAACAAGAATTCTGGAAAACGTGGATGTGGACAAACAAAGCATATGATGGGATCAAAGTCTTTTGCTTAGATTAGCTATGAAATGGTAATGACATTACAAGCACTTGTAAATGTTTCATTACTTGATCAAATATTTATTTGTTTCATGTTGGCCAAAATTAGAGGGACCCAGAAACTGGGGAAGAGCCTAATGATTTGGATCTTTGGGCAAAAACACACAGTAAGGAAGGGAAATGGACAAACGATGCATTTAAGGTTGTCTATGTGCCTATGCAAAATTTTCTACAACCCTTACTAAATAATCCATAGTATTGCTCTTCCATTCCAGTTTAGTTTAACACTTTTGAAGTCTTATGTGTGCTAGGAAGCTGCTTCGAGCAAAATTGCAGAGAAGGAAACAGAGTCACCAGATAACTTTATTTCTTCAGTAGAGAGAAACCTTATTTTCCAGGCAGCATACAAGCAAAGTACTAGATGCAGATCATCCAAGGTTCATGGTAATGGGTATTTGGCAAAGTATCCAAGTAGAAGGCAGCTAATGATTGGACGTTTAGATGACCAGGCCCGTTCTGAAATGACATCCCATAAGCAAAATGAAGAGCTGGAGGGTGCGCTTGAGAAGGTACAAGAACAACTTGAAGCCGAGAAGGGAGAACATAAGCGTGACAAGGAAGAATTGCAGAAAGCAAGGGAGTCTGATAAAGAAGAACTTAGACAAGAGTTTTTATCAATGCTAGCAGCTCAAAGGCAAGGAACAGTACAGCAGATAATAGTAATGTTCAACTCAAATAATTATGAAAGCTAGTATACGTATGCTTTAATGAAAGTGTGTAGCTGGTTCCAATTCATTACCTTGTTTTGATTCCTTAATTTTTTGAACCATGCACCTTTATTGCTGTATTAGGTTTTTTTATGTTATTACAGAGCTAAATTAAATGGCTGTTTATGGGAGCTAAGTAGTAGTATTAATAAAAAGTTTTAAATGCAGGTTAACACAGGTACTACCGAAACAGCAGCCAATGGAACACCCTCAATTGCTTCTGAAACAATCTTGAATCAAACAGAAGAAACAACACACAACAATGAAGCAACATTAGATCAGGTTATTTTATAATTGAAAATATTTACAACAATCAAGAATTAGTGCACCACTCCTAATTTTTTTCATGTGATCTATTGAGTTACAGAATAACCAACAAGTCATCCAGAAAGAACAACCTGCAGCTCTGACAAGTGCAGTTACCAATGTGCGCACCACTCGAGGTAGTCTTAACAGAAACCAATAACATAACAAAGAAGGGAATGCTACAATCAATTTTATTCCTCCAAAACAATTAGCTGATGATGCTGCTGCTGCAAAAAGACGACCAAGCAAAAAGATTGGAATGTAAGTTTTGGTTCTATTGGATATGCCTAATTGGTTTTGTACTAATTAATACTTACACCGCTTTCTTGGTCATGCAGATAGGACACTAAGCAAGATTGGTGAAGGTTAGTGTGCCCCTATGTTTTATGTTTATCTTTGACTAGTACTGAGTGTGTTCAAACCATTTCCTATGTCCACTTAATACGTTTTAATGTACAGGGATGTTTCAGTATTTTGAGGGCAATAGAAAACTATGATAATGTTTCAGTCAATAATTAGCAATTGCACTTTGGCGATGTTGATGGGAGGAAACTCGAATCTAGGATATATTGTTTCAATAGCTAGTCCACATACAAAATTCCTAATCACTTACCGGCCATTAGTGTTAGTAGCTTAGTTTTGTTTTGCCTGGCCTGACTATTGGGACCAGGTCTGCTGGGTAGGTGTTAGCTGTGGTCAACTGAATTTTTTCCACCCTGCTAATTCATTGAAGAACAACTAAGGGGAATGTACAGTTTGTATAGTTTTGTTTGAGAGGAATATTTCGTGTTTTAAATGACCATTTCTGTGAACTGTGAAAGTAAAAAAGTTGTATAGGATTTGAGTATCTTTTCTATCCTAAAATTTCATGATTTTATCCTATCTGGTTTTGGAGCTATGAATTTTTGAAGTCTACTGTCATGATTTTGCTATCATTTTGCTATGTGCTGTGCAGATTTGAGCTTTTGTGTAATTCGACTTTGTTAACTCCAAAACTAGCTCATGTTGATAACTAGGGAGTTGTAGTGTTTTTTATGAGATTTCAAAATTGTTTGGTTAGCTATAACGCCATATATGAATTTCTGAAGTTCATTGATAATTATTGAGCAGCATGTCTATGGGTCTATTCTATCAGCTGCATACACTAGCCATTGCAGTCTAAGGGGGTTGCAGATAGAGTAGACTGATTGATCTACTTTGGACTGGTATATAATCTATATTATATTCTCTAGTGAAACATACACATGCTTGGTACTACACTGAATGGTGTCCTAGCAATTTGCCATGTCTTCTAGACTGATAATTAAGCTATAATGGCTAGTGTCTAGACTAATTGGTTAGTGTCTGTATATAATTCAAAAGCTTCAATTTTCAGTAAGGTAACACTTCCCAGCACCTACCATACTTGGCTGTTTACTTATTGAATTATCAAATTTCAGGTGACCCAAGGAGTGTTGTTCTTCACTTCTTCGGACTTGCACTCACATCCAGCTTGTTGCTTGCACGAGTCATGGGATGGTCAATATCAAGCTAAACCAACCTTAAGTGGAGACTACTGCCTAGGCACTTTACATTTTTGCTATTCAAAAACAATGGGTCGAATAATTTATTATGTGTTGGTTTGTACAAAGTGTGTTTTCATATGTATGTGTTTATTTCTAGATGTGAACAAACAGATCATATTTTGGTTTAATGGATTTATTCAAATGTTGTGTGGATGCTTATTGAGTTTTAATCAATTAATGGCATTGCAATATTATCTGGTGGCACCAAACAAAAAACGTTGTAAAAGCGCATATTGGCAACGACAATTTGAAAGTGGCGATTGCACAAGTTGCGACCTTTTTTTGGTGTTGCAAATATGTCCTATTGCAACACTCATTATGTAATGCGATAGACTGACTTACAGCAACGAATCCTTGGGCGTGGCAAATACACAAGTTGCAACCACTTGTTGGTGTTGCGACAAACTTTTTTTGCCACACTCGTTATGTGTAGCAATAGCTCTTGCACCTTATAGCAACCAAACTTTAGGTGTGGCAATTGCACTTGTTGCCACGACTTCTTCGTGTTGTGATATAATCCTTGTTGCCACACGCATTATGCATAGCAATAGCTCCTGCACCTTATAGCAACCAAACCTCGGTCGTGGCAATTGCACCTGTAGCCACCACTTCGTAGTGTTGCGATATAATCTTTGTTGCAACACTAACTACTGTGGCAATACATTATGTTGCAACGCATGTTTGTTGTTGCTACTGCACCATTTGCAATGACATAGGCACGTTGCCATTGCAAGATACAACAACGCCTACGGTGTTGCATTAGTTGTTGTGGCCACGCTTACAACCGTAGCAAAATCATAGGTTGCAACGCCCATGGTGTTGCAATTGCAAAATACATTTGCAACACTATCCAGCAAAGCGTTGTCCAACGCTATACCCACGCAAGAACTTGCAACGTCTCACAACAAAAAATGTGTTGCTACTACTGCTATTGCAACTATTTTGTGCCTATTGCAACACATTTGAGGCATTCCAGGACAGTCAAAATTTAGTAGTGATGTCCTCATCAATACCGGAGCAAGAATTTTCGGGAGGACCAGAGCTGGAAGGAGAGCTGTAGGAGTGCCTGGATCACCTGCCTAGCACCTTCGAGAGAGGCCCCAGAGCATTCTAAGTCTCCCTATTTCTCGCTAACTTACTTTATTATATCCCGTTGAATTACCTTGTTGCATTAAGTAATAGGAGTTGGTTGATACCATTGATGCATAGTTACTCCTTGGATTCACCACATGATTATCTACCTTGTCCTAAGTAGATAGGCTCGAAGTCTATGCTTAGCTTGCTTAGAGCGGTAGAAGTCGGGTGATTTCCTGTCACCTACGAGATATAGGTGGATACCTAAATGTCCAGTTGTTTGATGCTATGGTGAGAAGTAACCAAGGGTGGAAAGGAAACTGAGACCGGGCAGGGTCTTATGGTGGTGTTGACCGTAGTGCCCCTGTCTGTGTCAATTAAGGACCGATCATTGACGGCCCTCTTGCCATGTTGAACGCATGCCCCACACTCAGATGGAAGGATAAGTCATTCCGACCGTGAAGCCTGAACACTATCCGGGCCAGGAGTCAAGCCACCATGCACTGTACTGGTGATGGTTGAGGAGAACGATGAGGGCGCGGTGTGCAATCTTGGTATGCCTTGGATACCTCAGTCGCCGGAACGGTCCTCGGGTACTAGCGGTGCCTGCCGAACACGCGAATTGGTCCCGGATAGTGTAATACGGTGATCTGTAGCTCACTTGATCAGTGAGTGTGGTTTCTGTGGGGAATAAGTCGCCAGCTGGTCAGAAATCGATTCGAATCGCCATCGCTCCTGGATAGTGAGCACTTGACATGAGCCCTGTCCTCGTAGTAAGGACTATGAAACCCTTGGGTTACGATATGTGATGACTTGCGAATGGTATTATACGGTAGTATCATATTGAAACAACTATTTGCAATAGTACAGGTGCTAACCTAGATGGTAGGTAATAATACTTAACTTGAGCTAAATAAAAGCAAGGGGGTTCTAGGATATATTCTTAGATGATTAAAGCTTTCACGCAAAAAGAGTCCATCTATCCCACCATATAGCCTTCATGATCCTTGAAGAGTCTTTTATTTTTGGTCTATGATGGGTAAGTCTAGCTGAGTACATCCTCGTACTCAGTGTTCCATTCCCATGTTGTTTTGCAGATGGGCAGATGTACTATGGGTACTGCATCCACTGCTTGTACCCAACAATGGGTGATGACTAGACTAAGGGCAATGGTCACTCTGCCTCCTCTTTTGCTGTTGTGGGAACACTACAAGAAATACATGGCTTTTTAACATTTTTAGTATGACAATTGTAAGAATGTTACTATATCATTCATTTTGTGACATTATATTTTAGGCATAGTGACTTAGTGACAATTAAATGTTGTATGTCACAATAAATGTCATTTAATAAGACTAATTTCATCTGGTGACAATATTTTCTATGTCACAAGGCCTATTTGTGTGTCACAAATATTTTTATAAATTTAAAAAAAAAACTTTCCATGTTGACAAGGTCTTTTGCCACGTCAACACATGTTTTTCCTTTTTTTCTATTTTATTTTTTATTATATCAGATCATATCTTTTTGTCTTGTAGTTAGGTCACCTATTGCACTTGATATAACAACACATGTTTTTCCATGTTTTTGTCTATTTTATTTTTTAAATTGTTTTAAAAGTGAAAATAACTCTTAAAAAGTTCCAATAACATATGAGCCATTTTATCTAGGTTGAGGAGGATAGTGAGATTATATAAATTGGGGTTGGTACGCCCACAACCGAGCCAGGAAGGCAAAACGAGTGGAATATATTGGATCTAAGGATGAAAACAAAAACGAAAATCCCCGACCGAATTGCATCATTTTCTATATTTTACCCGATCATTTTCAGTTTTTTTGGAATAATTCAAATCCGGTACGAAATTTGGACAAATAATTCGAAAACGGTGCGGAATTCGGAATGAGATTATTTCGACCGATTTCTATATTTCTACATTCTATTTGAAATCCTCCGTATTCAAAATTCGGTAGTTGCCCAATAATCCTCAATCCCACTCCCAGACTTCTTTGTTCCCAGCTAAGGCCCAGCCCAGTAACAAAACCGTAACCTAACTGCCCTCCACTCCACCGTTCCCCACGCCTCCCCACCCCACATGCGAGCCTGGCGGCGCCCGCGCCCCTATCCCTTCCACGGTTCCGCCTGGCGACTCACGAGTCGCAACTTCGCGACTAGAGGACGACGCGAGTACGCGACCGCTACGGATAGCGCTGCAGGAGCTCGTGTCTGCCGGTTCGACGCCATGGCGAGCACCAAGAAGGAGACGGCCGGCGGGTCTATTGTAAACGTCAGGTGCGTCATCACCCTCTCTGTCTGACTGTCTCCTGTCCTAATCGTCTTCTGCGACTCCGGCTGTGAATCTGTGGCAAGCCGGTGGTAGGTTGTTTCTTTCCTCTTTTTCATTCCTGTACTAGATCTGAGGTTTAATTTTAGTTCTTCCCTTTCCTACAGTTCTAATAGATCACAACCTGCTTCTCTCCGATCTAGGGTTTTAATTTATTTGGGAGGGGAAATCGCTTCGATCCCTGGAGCTGCTGGAGAAAGGGAAGGTCACTGGAGAGCGCACATGGAAGATCGATGGGGGCTGCAGCTAAAGGTGAGATTGATTCGGTCTTCAAGCCACTTCATAACGAAAAGAGCTTACATAAATCAAGTGACAATGCTTAGTCTATAATGGTCTTGCTATTGCAACCAGGATTGTTCAGAAAAAGAAAAAAAATGTTTGCTATTGCAACCAGGATTGTTCAGTTTTCTGATTGCAAGTGGAAAAAATCTGATACGTGACTAGGGATTCATCAATGTTACTGTCATATGAGTCATTATGTTCTGATTACAAGTGGAAAAAATACGCATAGAAATCAAATATGAATTTTAATGCGAGGGTTTAGCTATTCAGTCCAACAATATTTGCTAAATCAGTAGGCAATATTGATAAGTATAGATTGACCATTATATTACATGCGGAGTTGTCAACAAAAAGCATATATTTCTCCATTATTGATTATGCTGGTAATACACTGACCGGGACTTATGAATCTGTAGCAGTACTTAAAATCATTTGCTTTGTCTTACATACATATTTCATTTGGCTGGGACTTCAGGCAAGCCTGTGCGCTATTGGCAACCGCTTCTGGTATGTGTTCCCTTTGTCAATAATAATGCAACTATTTTGGCTATCTCAGAAATTAAATTGTGTTGTGTTTTTGAATGGGCATCTTATTGTTTTCAAGTACTGCATGGAAGAAGAAACTATTTAGCGCTTTTTTTTCCATTCCAACTGTATTTACTCATATTAATGAAGGCTTAAAGCTTTTGATATTTTAGAGTGGTTAAGGACGGATATATGCAGTTAACTTATGTACTACTATGCTGTGGCTATTTTCTCTTTTTTTTCATAAGGTACCATTCCAAATAAGTTAGGCAAAGTATTCAGTAGGAGCTGCAACTGTATCTGGCTGCAAATGGATTATAGTTTGTTTGCATAGATATTTATTTTCTCTAGGCTGATAACATAGCTTTTATGAGATTTTTTCTCTAATACTACTAACAGTTTTTGTTTTGGTTCTGAAATATTTTCTGTAGTTAACTGAATTATAACTTTATTTTCTGATATCCATTCAGGTGGACAGGTGGAAACAGTCATGAGAATACGGGATCATGTAAATTTAAAGTGTCGGTTGGAAATATGAACTGATTTAAAGTGTCAAGGTTGAGTTGGATTCACGAGCAGGTGACCTCAAACAGATGATTATTGATAGATTCAGTGATAACATACATGAATGTTTTTCAGCTTAAACGTTGTTGTTTTGTTTTCATGTGCATTCTAAGATAAAATCCGTAGTGTTAGCATGGGCACTTTACTACTTAGAGAGTGGTGTTAGGATTTGCTTGAATCCATCTACACTCAAAACCTTCAAATTGTTATGAAATGCTGCTATTTTTCTAATTTACTTGTGGACTACTTGTCCTTATTGGTTGTGTGTGTCGGTGTGGCTGTTCTCTTTTTAATCTTGAGTTATTCTCATGTTGGACTCTCAAAAATATGTGCATAGCTTGATAATAAATAGATAGCATTTCTTTTAGAATCTTTGCTCCAAACTGACTTATCCCATATTCATATTGATTTTCAGGTAGCACCTTCTCGACAGCAAGCCAATTGAAGTGTTCATATCCCTAGGGATGAAATCTCTTTGTTCAAATGTAGTTATTCTTAGAATTAGTTGTCAAATGACTGTCAAAACAAATGGTTATGAGCTAGGTCAATTTTGTACTTTGTTGTTCAATGTAACTATTGTGGACATGCTAATACATGAATGAATCAATATTTTTTTGTATGATTGTTGTAGCTTATGAGCTATGATGCATGTTAATACAGTGATCTGGGCTGCTTATGTTTGATTTGGATCTTTGTAATGATTCCAATGATCTTGTGGAATTACTTCACAATTTCATTAGTTTATAGACCTAAGACATAAGGATTAATGAAATAAGTAGTTGGGTTTGGCTATCTCTTGTTTCTATCCCTTGCTGATTTCTGGAGCAGTTTGCAATAATGCTGGTGTATCTAAAGGTCCGATCGTGCAAAGTTTATCAAATATTTCTGAGAACAACTAGACTTCAAGATCTTTCTCTGACCGCAAGAATCACCCTCATAGCTTTTATGGTTTGGAAGTTACAAAAATCACAAGATGATACAGATGTGCTGTCCAGAATCTGGACCAGTTTCGGGAACTTGCTGTTTGAGACAAATATAACTATAGAATTTGGAAAAGTGTTCTATAGAAAAGTTATAGACGACTTGCTAAGCTTTCCAACGGTATAAGCTGGAACTTGTTTGGCTAAGTAGAACCTGAGATATGATATTTACAATTGGATGTTTCTGTTCTGTTTCCAAATCTGGACAGACCTGGTAATTCCCAGTTTCAGCTAAGTTAACTTCAGAATCTGGGAAAGAGTTGTATACGAAAGTTGTAGAGGATTTTCTAAGCTTTTAAAATATATAAGGATCATCTCCAGATGAGTTAAGTAGGTCGAGCTATAACTTCTGGAAGCTACTGCACCTTTGCTGAGACATTTTCAGGATAGATATTAAGTTTGGCTGTTTTACCTAAGATTAAAGACAGAACCTAAGGAGGTTTTCTACATGAAAGTTGTTGGGGATTTCATAATTTTTCTAACGGTATAAGCCACAACTCTATTGGATTCACATAATAAGAGTTATGTCCATTTTATGATGCCAGTGTTTTTCATATCACGGGAAAATTTCAGGATACATGTTTGTTCTCTTGCATATAAGTTCTTTCGGATGTCAGAAGTTCTCAATGTTAACTTGTCTGGAAAATATGCAAGCTACCTTTCTTGTGTCCCCTAGTTGACTTTTCTTAAGGGGGGTAGCCTAATTAAAGAAGTTACAAGAGAAGAAGTGGTTAATGACTAGAACATCTACAAGGACATCAAGTGTTTGGTATGTTGGTTTGTTTCAAGATATCATTCTATTTGGACTGTGCTAATATCAATGTAGGTTCATGTCATTGTTGATACTCATGGATTGAGAGTTGTGTATGAGGATCAGATGACACCAAAGTTTACAAAGTTAAAAGTGGGATGCGAGAGTGAAGTAACTTAACCATGATAAAGGTACCAACAATTGGAACTTAGTGATGAAAATAACCTTGGATCAAGAGACTCGGTACAACGAATGTAAAAGACTATGATGTGTAGCGTCCAAAAAGGATAGGAGAACTAGTCCTTACTATTCCCTAATCAATATCGTCTTAAGGGGGTAGTACCTGGATATCACGGGATGATGCATATTTAATTTATCTTGAAGTGATAATTGTCTTCTAAGATATCCTATGGTTATGATCATCTTTCCTTTGAAGAAAAGTGTTACGAGTATGACAAAGCTGAGTGTTATCAAAATAATAATACAGAAGAGGAAGTTGACATTGAACCAAATCAGAATCCACAACGACGGAAGCGTAAAAGGAAAGCTCGTAAAAAACCTGCTCTCGGAAGTAAAGTGCAGCAAAATTATATCAATGGAAGACTAAGCAATGTGGATAAGAATAACATTCAAGGAGCCACCAAAGTGGTGGGAGGCTATATTCAAGTGGGCTCAGTGCTAGTTTTTGCTCTGTTTGACGGAAGTGCTTCGCATTCTTTCATTTCCGCCGACTTGGTAAAGACGATTGAACGGGTGAAGTGTCCAATGAAGAAGCCTTTGTTAGTTCAAACCCCAATGGGAGAGATACAGGCAGGTCAAGTTTGCTCGAATATCAATCTGGTCATAAGCAAGGAAAACTTCACAGTAAACCTCATTGTGCTAGAGTCACTCGACATTCCTTTGGTTCTTGACAATGGATGGTTATGTGCACACAAAGGAGTGATATATGCAGTGGAAAATTTTCTTAACCGCACCATCAGGGAAAAGAATTGAGTATCAAGGTGGTCCACTCCTACCTAAGGAGGCATATCCATGCTAAGTTATCATATCTGTGAGTTGTGTAAGTCAAAAACTTAGTAGTCAAGATGGACTTTGATAAATTATGAATAATATACATTCCATGGAAAATTTGAGTTTGCCTTTGGTATACAAGTTGTGAGGTTGAAAGAGTTATCAAGATCTTTATCCTGCGTTCTCTTAGGGATTCGTATTTCTTCCGAATCTTGAGGACGAGATTCATCTTAAGGGGGTAGAATTGTAACACCCTAAAATTTGCTCATTTTGAAATAGATGTAAATTGATTTAATTATGAATTTTGTGCTAAAAAAACACATGAAAATAATATTTTTCATAAAATTAAAATTTATCAAAGGAATTTAGCAACATGATTGTGCATTCATGCTGGTGCATTTGTTTCTTTGTATTGAGTGATTTTGGATCAAAACTGAAACCAACCCAGATTTACTTTTGAAATCGGCTTTAAAAAAAACAGAATTAAAAGAAAAGTTTGTTTCATTTGAACCTTGTACTCGGCCTTTCAGCAGGTCTCATCGTCCTAACTTTGGTCGATTCCGTGCCTTAAGGATAACATATCTCCCTAATCTGAGAACAAGGACTTGGCTGTCTTTATTTTCTTTTGCACTGGGACTTTTGTCCACTTTCTTTTTTTTCTCATTTTTTATATAGATCAGCCAACCCTCTTAATGCACTAATAACAGTATGGAGTATCAACTAAAATACCTGGAGCTTTATTGGATAAGTAGAATAAGACATTGAATATTTTTGGGTGTCTTCTCCTAGTGTAGGAGTAGAACATTTTCTAAGTGGATGTGGACTGTGAATGGGTGAACGAATGCGTACTCCCAAGATAGGAGCAGCATAAGTGAATGTCTCTAGGATAGAAACAACACAAAGTGTAGTGCGTATATGTGGGTGGTACTTTCAGGAACAGAATTAGCACATGGAGAATGTGTGGATGTAAGTGGTTGCGTACTTCTAAGGATAGAAGTAGCTAAGATCAATGGATGGTGTGGATACCATTTTTGGCACGTGTCAAAATGATCAGAGTGGGCTAATCAGCAGAAGGAAATTTATTGTATTACGCTAGTAAAAGGGTGGTGATGAAGATCAGCCTGTGAGGATTGTTGCCGATGAGTGGTGGTGACCGATGGAAAGGTTGTCGTTTGACTTAGACTCAGGGGCATTGTTGACTAGATCAGAGATGTCATTGCTAATGTCGATGAAGGAAGATCTGAAGACTACTGCCGATGAGGCTTATGATGATGGAAAGCATGCTGATGGAGCGGAAGCCGATGAAAGTTTCATCGTAATTAAGGCAGACAAGGAAGTAGATAGGTGTCGTTTTCCTTTTCTATATTTATTAGAGTATGACTCATGTAAGAGTCATGTTTTTAGTCGTGTCTGGTTATGTTTCTTCGGATCAGGGTATAAATATGGACCGAGGGACAATGTAAAGAAAAGAAACACATCAATAAATATAAAACCAATTTTACTCCTATTTGCATCTACTTACTTTTTGGCTACTTCATCAATTTGCATATTTTCTTTTTATGATACATCACTTCAATGTGACCTTCGACAATCCTCGAGTTCCGTGTGAGTACCTCTTGGCCGTGGCTTCTGGGCGTATCACACTTGTCGGGACCAAAGTACTTGAGTTATCATCCTTATCAATTAATGGGTCAAATCGACTAGCACGCTTTGGATATCGGATTCGGTATTAGCCCTTTGTGTTTGCAGATCCACTTTTACATCAACGCATCTTTTGGCACGCCCAGTGGGACAAATCAACACGATCAACATGCTGAATCCTAAGATCTACATAGAGAACGTCATCATGATATCAGAAGCAGATCTCAAGGAAGAGGAGAAGCAGACTATGGAAAAGGCTAAGGTATTGTATGGTTTGAAGCAAGCACCTAGAGCATGGTATGAGGGATTGAGAGATTTTTTACTCTCTGAAGGTTTCAAGATGGGCAAGGTTTACACCACTCTCTTCACCAAGAAGATTGGCGAAGACTTGTTTGTGTTGCAAATATATGTTGATGATATCATATTTCGATCAACCAACCAAGAATTTTGTGAGGAGTTTGGAAACATGATGGCTAATGAGTTTGAGATGTCAATGATTGGAGAGCTTAGTTACTTCCTTGGTCTTCAAAACAAGCAATTGAAGAATGGCACATTTGCGAGTCAAGGCAAGTACATAAAAGACATGCTCAAGAAGTTTAGTATGGATGATGCAAAATCAATTAGCACACCAATGGGAACAAATGGAAGCTTAGATAGTGACACAAGTGGAAATATGGTGGATCAAAAGTTGTATCGGTCTATGATTGGAAGCCTACTCTATGTGACCGCATCAAGACCGGATGTCATGTTTAGTGTATGCATGTGTGTGTTGGGTATTTTAAACGCAAACAGAAAAATCCGCAAGCGCACGGATACCGATGTAGCTTTCACCCGGGAGTATTCCAGAGTATCGATTTTCCACAGAGAACGTGAGTGCACTAATTAAGATCCAAGATCGCCTAAGGATAACTATATAATTATTTTTGGTGGGAAGAGAGGAAGTTTCCTGAGAGTTCTCTGGTTGATCTAAGAATCAAGAATTACTTCAAGATTATCTATTTCGGGACATCAGAGCACTAACCACAGAAAGAGATGAGAAGGGGGCTAGGAAGGTCTGACTATGGTCCTACAAACACTGATCCGAACGAGGTGGAATACGTCGACCGCTAGGGCTGTCACTACCCTAAGGCTACCACAACAATCCGCAGGATTGGGTGCAATTCCAGGTAATTGCAACACTAAACACCACGTCTAATCTTTTAATTACTACTCTAGCGTTATAAAAGACTAGAGCACTTGATGCAAGCGGGAATCCAATAAATAACTTGAATGTAAATAAAATTAATTAAAGAACTCAGGAATTATGAATTGAAGAACCTGGAGAACGATGAAGAACGAACCAATTGCTGCAAAAGTACAATGTTGAGGAAGATCCGACAGATCCGGCTCCTCCGCTCTCCTCTTCTCTCTCCCTATTTTCTAGATTACAACTAGAACTAACTAGAACTAGAACTAGAGGAACTAGAACTAGAACTAGATGAACTAGAGGTAGAACTAGAAGAACTAGAGGGATCCTCTCTACTTGGATGAAGAATTGAAACCCTAGCTTTGATTCTGTAGAAGAGGGATGATCTCCAGGGGCCAGGGGTCTTGTTTTATAGTCCCTTCAAGTGAATATGGGCCGTTGGATCAAACCGACATTGATTGAACGGTTATCCTTGATCCTTTAGGTCGGTGGAGCACGATCCGCGAGTTTGGACGTGATTGGGCAGAACTCCAGGGCGGGCGCCCTCAAGACTTGGGTGGGCGCCCTGTCCCTGAGCCCTCTCGGCCTCCGCTTCGGTCCCGTGGCTTCTGGAGTCTTCTAGATGATAGAAAATTGCGCGGCACGTTAATATCTCTTTGTAAACCCGACGTGTGGGCCTTTCTTCCGTATTTCCTGATAACCCCCTACAGAAATAGACAAACACCAAAACTCATGGAATTCTGTCAGATAAAACCCTAAGTCTAGGTGTTGGTTGCATTTGGATCCTTTTCTATGATTAGTTGATGATTAAATGTGAGCTTTAAGGACCGTCAACAAGCTCCCCCAAGTTTAACCTTTGCTCGTCCCTGAGCAAAGATGGACTCAAGAGTTTCTACAGTGGTTTCATGCCTTAAAGATATACATGCGTTCAAACAAGATCTCATCTGTGGGTTAGGGTAAACTGTTAAGATTTAAACTTACCAATTGTACCTTCCACCATGGGGCTTGCAACCGTCACTTGTGTCTTGAGCAGTTAAAAGATAGAACAGTATAGTCAAGCGCCATGTCTCTTATTCTTCGATTAACTATAGCTCTGGAGTTTTTGTAGATTTTCAAATAAAACTCAGAGATTCCTTGTATGACTCTCTCAAGTCACTCTTTTGTGGTATTTCTGGATCCTTACCAAGGCAGTAATGGTGTATGCCTTCTCTCAAAGTATGTGTTATTTTTGGTATGAGGCATAGTGGCATTGCCTTCTCCCTCACCCTACTCTAATAAGGTTTTGATATATGGAGCTAATAGGTAGGAGACAACTAATACATACTTACAAGACATTTATTGCATAGTCAAACCATGGATCCAGAAGAACAAGTCAATAAGTCAAATCAAGATGTGCATGTGTGGCGAATGAATGGTGATAATGGTGAAAGTCTAATTCTACTTTTGCTCTTTTGAGGGGGTACATACCTTTCTTGCTCTTTTGAAACTTTTGGGGAGAATAAGATGCTCTGTATTTTCTTTTTCTTTCCTCTCAGGTGGGTATCTTGTACCCCTAATTCTACTGTCGCACACTTGTCCATTTTTACCTCTCGTCTCACTTTTTCTTTTCTTTCGTGGTTCCGGGCACTTGCTCCTTTTTATTTCCTCGTATAATCTTTTTTTTCTCCCTTTTTTTTTCTTTTTTTAGAGCACTCATCTCGTGAGATAATATAGCATGTGGTAGTAACAAGATAACTTGAGCATTTATTTCACAGGGGAAAACAGGAATAAGAGAATGTTTTTGGCTATTCTCTCCTGGATTAGGAGTAGAATATTTTTTGGGTGGTTATGGAGATGGAAATAGATGGATATATGTGGATGCATACTTCCGGAGTAGAAGCAGCATGTGTGAGTGAACGTGCAAGTGAATCTTGATTTAACCACATGACAAGCTCCTATGGGTCTACACAGCTTGACCACACTCAATGCTCATAAGCAGTAAAAAGTAAATGTGTGGCTCAAAGTCTAGCAAACATGTATATATGGCTGTGGTAGGAATTTAAACTCTCATCATATAGGAACTCATCATGCAACATTTTAAAGATTTTCAAAGATAAAATTCTCCAGAATTCTAGCATCTCTAGGAACAGATAAACAGCAGCTCAACCTTCCCATATCATATCCGTTAACGACTTAGATTTCAGATCAAGTACTCTCCCCACAAGTTCAGGTTTAGAGCAAAACTTAATTAATAACAGTCAGGCCTAAACTTGAGAGATATTTCAATTTTGAGAACTAGTCATGGCAGAGCAACTACTCATCATTTCCATGTGAGAGCTTATCATGAGGGTTCATAGCAAACTTTATTTATTTATTTATTTAGCAAACTAAGCAAAGATATATATAAGCACAAAATCTTTATTTCGGTTTTTATGATTATGCATCTTTTTATTATTTGAGTAAAGTATAAACGCGAGTAGAAACACTTAGCTGGATAAATGAGAGTGCTCTCCCCCAAGCTGGATTTTGACGTAATTCCTTGTGATGTAGCTAGCAGGTGGCGGAGGTGTATTTGAATGTCAACAGCACCCTGACATTGATTAGGATGTCCTCCGTCTGCTAGTCTTCTTTGATCCTTGAATTCTGTGGAGCTCAAATAGACAACAAAGTTTTTTGTGGAGCTAGTTAAGTGTTAGCATAAATATCTAGCCTTTATCATGTTGAGCCTCCTCAATAAATGTTACTCTCTTTAGTAGGATCACAATCTTATTTATATTTTCATTTTTATAGGACAGGAATATATTTATTTCATTTTTACGCCACCACAATGAATGTACTTATGGGTTTTATGCCATGAGCATACTCACATGAGGCTTACTATTTTTTAACATTTTTATTTTCTTTTCAAGATAGTATGAATATGATTAACTAAGCAAACTGTTTTAAATAATTGAAAGGGAAAGGATAACTGCCAAGTTTACCACTTGGCAAGGCGTTCGGTGTTTTTAAGTCCTCCGAACGGGACTCTCCGTTTTCTCAATCATCCTGGAATTCGATGGATGCCGTAGTTGGTGATTCCGGTGGCGCCTCCTCTTCGTGTATAACTATCTTCTTTCTCCACACCTGACTCAGTGCACTTCTCCTGCGTAGTCTGCCCATCCGTCCTTGATGATTTTCCTCCTCTGGTTGCAGTTGCGTCGTCTTCTTCTTGTCCTGACCTACTTGGAGTTTTAACGGTACTGAGGAACAGTCTCCCAATGGTGATGGGTGGATTGTACTCGTCTTCTCCCATGTCAATAACCTTAAAATCATCTGGAGCTGAATGTATGTTGGTTGTAGGGGCATGGTTCCATGCAGGAGCTGATAAGTGACTGCGGCCATTATGTTGACGTCAGATCTGGTGTCGTAGAGTGTCTTCTGAAAAGAATATCCGTTGATTGTGCACTCGATGTTTGGAACACCAGGGTCGTCCTTCTTGATCAAGAAAGGCGACTTGAGTTGACGATCTTGACCTCCTTGAGTTGCAGTGACCATCTTAGCTGACTCAGTCTACATTTGCTTGTTCCTGTTTCTCCTGTTGGTCCTCTTCCTTGGTTCATGTCAGGATTGCTCTGAGATTTGTGTAGTCTTGTTCTTGAAGGAAAACATCTCCTTCCTCCCCTTCATGTAAAAACTGATATTGGCAGCACTAGCGTAGATGACATCTCCTGAGATGTTCAGGAATGACCTCCCTATGACGATGGGTGCCCTCTCATCAGTACCAGTCTCTATCACCACGAAGTCTGCTGGGGCGTACAAGGTACCAACTCGGACGCAGAGGTTCTTCAATATTCCCTTTGGGAAACTTAGTGTCCGATCTGCAAGCCTGAGCATAATGTTGACGCTGGAGCCAAAGTCGCAGAGTGCTTCTGGGAAGTCCACCATGCCGATGGAGATCGGGATGACGGGGCGTCCTGGATCGCCTCTCTGAGTAGTTAGGCCTCTGTTGATTCCAACCTTGATTTTTGTTGAGGACGGTTGTTGTAGTTTGTTGTTGATGTAGTTTATGTCCTCAAGCATCTCAGGGCAGTGATTGCCTGAGTGTCCAGTATCTCCAGTGTGTTTGTGCTCGTAGATCTAGGTTCTTCACTTGGTGGAGTCTGGGAGTTGTAAAACTCCTTCATATTTTGCTCGAAGTGTACCTGCTCATAGAGACAAGGCAGAGATCAAGTGCATGGGCCTTGTTGGTGGAAAACACCAACAGAACCAAAAGTGTATTTGTTCTTCTCTAACCTTAAGCATAGTGAGCAAGACAAAGTTGATGGATAATAAGATCATGAGTGTAGCATTTAAAACATTTGTCAGATCAGATTGCTCAACCTAATGGAAAGATAATCTATCTATACTTATTATTATTATTTTTATATATCTTCCAAAGATTGAGTGTGCAACATTTTAGCTCATAAGATTAGGAGTGTGGGATCACAACGGTGGAAGGACTAAACATATTGAATCGATTGGGTTGGTTAATCTAGAGTTGTAGATCATACATGTTTGTCTCTTTTATCCATGTGAATGCCAGAACCAAGGAGAAGCTTATAAATGTGATAGTCAAGTACCTTAAGATGTTACCTTACTTGAAGAGTGATGGTATAGTATCACCTTGTGGAAGCTTTCCTTTCTTAGGGGTTGTGCATCGTGTTTGTGGCACCCTCCATGGATCATCTCTTATGAGCTTATGCCTTCCTTGTGTAAATTTTTAACCTTCATGTGTCTCTCTCTTTGTCTCCAATGTGTGTGTGTATCTCAGGACTTCCCAGGTCGATATTGAAAGTTTTCCTACAGGGTTAGTCCAACAAAATACCCAATATCTACTATAGCGTACTATTGGCTCAAAAATCAACCTAGACACCATGTCTAATTTGATTTAGGAGGGCATTTTAACCTAAGCATCATGCTTAATTTAAAATCCCTTGGAAATAAGATCATCATTCCTAAACTAAGCACCATTCTTAATTAAGAGATAAATGAAACTAATCCAAACCTAGACATGTACTAAAGCAAATAAAGGTAGCATGAGAGCATTTATAGAGATCTACTCAAGCGGAGAAGAAGTAGTGTGATTAGTACTTAACAGATTGAGCATGTCTCAAAGGTAGGGACAACCAACATAGCAACATGACAAAGGATGTTTTTATGTAAAGTACTCCCCAAGCTTGAATTTTTGCAAAATTCAAGTTTCGATGAATTTAATTCAATGTTGTATGATGATTGGTTGGACATACCTTGTGCTTGTCATTCATCCGATCTTCTTGCTCCAATCCTAGAAAGGTTAGTGACAAGAATACCCGAAGGAATTTTTTTACAATTATCCTTGTATGCTCAAAACACAAGGTAATGTTGCAAATAATTAAAAGCTCATGTTACATTCTGATCAGTGCTTATTTTAGGACACTAATCTTGTCCTTGGGAAACCATCAATTTATGTCGGCGAAGTGGTTTCCCCTCCAACGCTGACCTATATCAAGATCAACTCAACGAGATCTGCAATATTTAATATAGACATATGCATCGACAACCGCCCTTTTAAAGTTTTTATAAATAGAAAGGATGAGGAGGTTGGAGATCTCGAATGTGGTGATGTTGGAGAGACCAATGGATTGGTAAGATGTTGCATACGAGCATGGAGTAAATGAAGTGGCTATGAAATAAATTCCATGCTCATTAATGTTTAGAGTGAAATCCATGTGGTGTGGTGAAAATGATAAGGTGAGTGTGGTAAAAAAGGAAAAGAAAAAGGATACACGGACGACATGGTTCGAAACTAGCACAGATACCATTCCCCAGCAATGGCGCGAGAAAGCTTGTTGGGTATTTTAAACGCAAACAGAAAAATCCGCAAGTGCACGGATACCGATGTAGCTTTCACTCGGGAGTGTTCCAGAGTATCGATTTTCCACAGAGAATGTGAGTGTACTAATTAAGATCCAAGATCGCCCAAGGATAACTATATAATTATTTTTGGTGGGAAGAGAGGAAGTTTCCTGAGAGTTCTCTAGTTGATCTAAGAATTAAGAATTACTTCAAGATTATCTATTTCGGGACATCAGAGCACTAACCACAGAAAGAGATGAGAAGGGGGCTAGGAAGGTCTGACTACGGTCCTACAAACACTGATCCGAACGAGGTGGAATACGTCGACCGTTAGGGCTGTCACTACCCTAACGCTACCACAACAATCCGCAGGATTGGGTGCAATTCCAGGTAATTGCAAGACTAAACACCACGTCTAATCTTTTAATTACTACTCTAGCGTTATAAAGACTAGAGCACTTGATGCAAGCGGGAATCCAATAAATAACTTGAATGTAAAAAAAGTAATTAAAGAACTCAAGAATTATGAATTGAAGAACCTAGAGAACAATGAAGAACGAACCAATTGCTGCAAAAGTACAATGTTGAGGAAGATCCGGCAGATCCGGCTCCTCCTTCGCTCTCCTCTTCTCTCTCCCTATTTTCTAGATTACAACTAGAACTAACTAGAATAAGAACTAGAGGAACTAGAACTAGAACTAGATGAACTAGAACTTGAACTAGATGAACTAGAGGTAGAACTAGAAGAACTAGAGGGGTCCTCTCTACTTGGATGAAGAATTGAAACCCTAGCTTTGATTCTGTAGAAGAGGTATGATCTCCAGGAGCCAGGGGGTCTGGTTTTATAGTCTCTTCAAGTGAATATGGGCCGTTGGATCAAACCGACATTGATTGAACGGTTATCCTTGATCCTTTAGGTCGGTGGAGCACGATCCGCGAGTTTGGACGTGATTGGGCAGAACTCTAGGGCGGGCGCCCTGTCCCTGAGCCCTCTCGGCCTCCGCTTCGGTCCCGTGGCTTCTGGAGTCTTCTAGATGATAGAAAATTGTGCGGCATGTTAATATCTCTATGTAAACCTGACATGTGGGCCTTTCTTTCGTATTTCCTGATAACCCCCTATAGAAATAGACAAACACCAAAACTCGTGGAATTCTGTCAGATAAAACCCTAAGTCTAGGTGTTGGTTGCCTTTGGATCTTTTTCTATGATTAGTTGACGGTTAAATGTGAGCTTTAAGGACCGTCAACAGTGTGCAAGATTCCAGGCCTCTCCAAGAGAAAGCCATTTGAAAGCAACAAAGAGAATATTGAGGTACTTGAAGCATACACAAAATGCTCATTTGTGGTATCCCAAAGGTGCAAAGTTTGAAATTATTGGATATCCTGATTCGGACTATGCGGGATGCAAAGTCGAGAGAAGAAGCACATCGTGCACATGTCAACTATTGGGAAGATCACTTGTCTCATGGTCATCTAAGAAACAAAATAGTGTTGCACTATCAACCGCCGAAGTGGAATACATTGTGGCCGGTAGTTGTTGTGCACAAATCCTATGGATGAAGGCAACATTTAAAGATTTTGGAATCAACTTCAAGCAAGTGCCATTGCTATGTGACAATGAAAGTGCCGTGAAGCTCACCAACAACCCAGTTCAACACTCAAGAACAAAGCATATAGATGTCTGTCATCACTTCATAAGAGATCACCAACAAAAAGGGGACATTTGCATTGAGAGTATAGGCACTGATGATCAACTTGCCGATATGTTCACCAAGCCACTTGATGAGAAGAGGTTTTGCAAGCTAAGGAATGAATTGAACATACTTGACTTCTCAAATATGCGTTGATGCGCCCCCATTATAGGACATGCCTCTCCTTCGAGCAAAGCAAGGTACAATTGGTTGACATGTCATTCATGTTTTGCTAAGGACTTATTTAGCGCATCTAGTAATTCCTTACATGTCTTAGGCTCATTCATGAAACTCAAATGAATTTGATGCTTGTATGGTACCACTATTGTTTCTATGCTTGACTTGATCTAGTGGTAGCATATGACATGTTTGGGGGCTTGCAATCCTAGTGTTTGATCTAAAATATGAAAACGCTTGTCCTTGGATCAAACTGAGTTAAATATCTTAGGCAAGTAATCTAGATTGAACTAATTTTGGAAAAATGATCTCACCTCACATGGTTTCAAACTAACCTATCTAAAATTTGAACTCACCTTTTTTGGTCTTTGATGACAAAGGGGGAGAGAATTTCCCAAAGATTTGCTAAAGGAATTACAAAGAAATACAAAGATAGGAGAGTAACATGTTAAAAAGGGGATCAAATTAAAATTTTGAAGCACACAAGTAGGGAGAGCAAGCTCATAAACTTGTATGTTTCATTTGAATGTGCATCACATATGTTTGCTTGCATTTGCATTAGCTTTAGAAGCTCTCTCTCTCTCTGATACCTTGCTTGTGTGGTGTATGCTAGTTATAGGTTTGATTGATGAAATGAAGAACTAGCATGCATAGGTAGTGTAACTAGACTTTTAGCTATTTCACAAGTGGTACTAGAACCTTGTTTATAATTTTGATCTCACGGGGTGCTCTAGTTTTGTGAATGTCTAGTTACTAATGGTGCTAAGAATGGTGTATATTGGCAACTCTGATTGGTATCATGCTTCAAAGGTACATTATCTACACCTTAGCATCATTTGGTAGAAATTGACTCCTACATTTCCTATTCAAGTATATGTGCAAGCTTTCAAATCCAAACTCTTAGCACATATGTAGGGGGACCAATTGCTACCAATTTGGGTTTATGAAACTTGTCCATAACCTTTGTACATGGTAAAATGCTTGGGCAAGCAACATGAATCCAAGAAATTTTTTTTGAAAATCTTTGAAAAAGGGTTGTCATCAATTACCAAAAAGGTGGAGATTGAAAGCCCTAGTTTGGTTTTGGATAATTGATGAAACGCTAGTACTAACCTCCATACTAAGTGTGTGTAGACTTAATGATGATGGTACAAGCCAAGTGATGGAGCAAGTGATGGTCATGGTGATGATGGTGATGACCACAAGATGATCAAGTGCTCAACTTGGAAAAGAAGAAAGAGAATACAAAACCCTATGGAGATCAAGGCAAAGGTATTGCTTAGGTTTTTTGGTTTTGGTGATCAAGACACCATAGAGGGTGTGATCACGTTTACGATAGACAACCGTACTATAAAGAGGAGAATTCTTTCGCTAAGCTGCTATCGAGTGCCAATAGGTATCATTGTTCATGTGCTTGCATTTGGAATCTAGAGAGCTAACTTAACTCCTACGAAGAAAATGATTGTGAAAATGCTAACACATGTGCACTTCTTGGTACACACATGGTGGTGTTGGCACACTTTGAGAAGGAGGTGGAGTTTATAGGGAAGAGAGGGGTTCGACGCTTTTGAGAAAATGAAATGCATATTTTGTATTGCACCGATGCAAAGTTTGGAGAAGTC
>NC_012877.2:21427240-21546936 GCF_000003195.3 Sorghum bicolor
AGATTTTGCCCTTAATTTAATCTCCTTAGATCCCTTGAGCAAAATTATAAATAACGATACCTGGAATACTTATCCTGGTGAAATGCTATAATGAGGTGTTTTATCTGTGCGCTTGCAGATAGAATAGATTATTTTCTAGAGAGCCTTTACATTTATAAATACCTTTGTACACTCTGGCACCATGCTGGGGATTATCTAAGTGGTGTTAGCTAGTGTCAACAATAATGATGATAGCAAGGAAGAGCATATGAAGAACTTGATATGGTTATTAATGCTTGTATTAATCAAAGTGAAGTGCTTTAGTACAAGTGCTAATCTAGTGATGGGCTAATAAAGATTAAATGGATGCCTTTACAATTGGTAGGGTAATTACTTAAGCTTTTTTGGCAAATGATAAGTCAAACCAGCTACACCTTATACTTAGCCTTGCATGATCCTTAGTGTCTTTTATGTTTTACTAGACGGGTAAGTCTAGCTGAGTACATCCTCATACTCAGGGTTTATTCCCACCTGTTGTAGATGATATCTTTTATGATGGCTTCTGCAAGACCTGTCTCCATCCCGCTGGGGATGAAGACTAAACCGTTGGGCACGGTTCTCTAACTACTTCATACCTGTTGCTTTTGGATGGATGGCATGAGCCCCTGGCAGAAACAAGAACTTGTGAACTGAACTTTGGGATATGTATTGTAAACTATTTTGCTTCCGCTACTACAAACTTGTGTTGTAATAACTAAGTAACTCCGATGTGGTGCCGCTTCGACGGCAATGAATGACTATGTAACATTCGTTGTGTTATGTTGAACTATTACGATCTTGGTTTGTTGCAAGTTGGTTTGAAGTCCTTAGTGATTTCAGTTGACTACCGGAATTATATGGGCTCAAGTTTGGAGACTTGATTGCTAGTCGATCGTTTCTAAACTTGAACTCTTATAATTTTGTCGGTTCTATGACAGCGATAGCCGATGATGCCGATGATAGAATGATGGGTGGAGGATGCTGCTGGCCCGAGGATGGAGATGGTGGCTACTAGTCATTGCCGATTGATCGCCGATGCCGATAAGAGAGCGATTGGTCACCGATGCTGATGAAGGCAATTGATCATCGATGCCGATGAAGGAGAGCGTGGGAGTTGCTAAGGAAGCTACAAGTGGTGTGCCGATGAAGCAGGACCCGATGGAAGGTTTAATCGTAATTGAAACAGACACCAGAATAGATAGTTGTTGTTTTCTATATTTATTAAAGCATACCTTATGTAAGACTCCTATTTTGTCTAGAATTATATCCTAGTTGTATACGATTGTAACTCTTTAGGTCAGGATATAAATATAGACTTGGCAGCGATGTAAGAGGACAATCAATCAATATCATACTCAAGTTTTACATCTACTTTTTCATCTACTTTTTTGACAACTTTGTCAACTCACATATTTTCTTCTGTTTACGAGTTCTCAGGGATTCAACGAGTAATACTCGATGAATTCTAGAGTTCTGCGTGAATATCTCTTGGCCGTGACATCCGGGCACATCGCTGTTGTTAGGACCAAAGTATTCAAATTATCAACTTTGTCGATTGCTAGGTTAAATCGGCTGGCACGCCTTAATATCAAAATTGGGTATTAGCCCTTTGTGTTTGTAGATCCACTTTTTGCATCAACAAAGCATCAATCGATGCCCTAACTCGACCCACAGTACGTACGATGGTCGACCCAAGTCTCAGTGACGGAAACAAGATTGAGCGAACGCCTACAGACTTGAGATTGGGGTCATCCTCGATTACGGAAACAACGTCGAGCGAACCGATTGGTCTCGAGCACAAAGCCACGCGCCCGCCGCCTGCTGCCAGTACAGGACCCAGAGCATTTAATGCAGCTGACAAGCTCCCACCTAACCCTATAGACACAACAACCGTAATGATGGATCGTGTGCCCGTCAAATCCTACTTTCCCTGAGCTTTATCCCCAAAACCAGAGAAAGGTACGTGTCGGCACTGTAGCAACAAGCGTAACGTCCCGTGAGACGGCCCCTTGAGGCCTAATGGTCAACTCTCTGGCATACGGACGCCGCCTAGCCCGACAGACCGTCGAGCTTGCATATTCCTTTCTAAGGAAGGATCAAGCAAGGGAAGTCAGCGCCTCAACAAATCCCGACACGATGACTGCAAGGACATACAGGTGTGCGTTTTTGCCAACCAATACCAGTGATATACAGAGAGTAACCTGGGGAGACACACGTGCCATCATCGTCAAGTACGCTACAATGCGACCGGTCGAGGACTTGCCGGTACGGAAGCCTCAAGTTGAGCCGGGCCATACCCCTATCGAGGCCTACCCTAGCACCTATATCCTATAACCTTGAGCCTCCCCTTGATCTATAAAAGGGAATCCCCAGGCCAAATAAGATGGACAACATATCATACGTAGAACACGGCTCGCATACACTACTCCACACCGCTAGACTTAGAATCCACATCCGAACTTCCTTGTATTCACCCCTGTACAAGCACTTAGGTGCAAGATAAGATAAGCTCTCTCCCCCGCGGAACGCAGGGCCTTCTCTTGCCTGAACCAGGATAAACTCTCGTGTTCATCTTGCATCACTATCCGGAAAGGAAGACACGCACACAAATTCACTCGTTGGTGTTACCCCTAGGGTTAAAACACCAACATCAGCTTCTGATAGTGTCAAAGTATAGCATTGATTCCTGACTTCTTTAAACCTCTGCAAATAATGAAGAATAGGCTCATTGTTCCTTTGTCTCACGTCAACTAAATTTGTAATGCCCTTTTCCATAACTCAAGAATCAAAGTAATGATGGAATTCAGTTTCCAAATCTTCCTATCCTTCAATGGAATTATGTTACAAAGATGCAACCCATGAAAATGATGGACTAGACAGAGAAAGAGCAAATAACCTCACTTTGAATGCTGGCTCATCAGCAAATTCACCTAGCTGAGCCAAATAATGACTAAAATGGCAAATAGTCGATGTTGATCCTGTTCTAATAAACTTGATAAAATTTGGTAGCCTAAACCTTGGTGGTAACAAAACTTGATCAAACCATTATGGGTATGACTTTTTATATGACACCATTGTATTCTTGGGCTTTAAACCAAACTGTCGCTGAACCATGTCAGTAACTTGGTTCATCAGATAATCTATTTGAAACTGGTTCCCGTGTTGACCATTTGGTTCTAGATCCCTTTGGTTCTGCATTCTCTGAATATATGACTGATATCTAGGGTTTTCATAACCATTTAATGCATAGTGCTCAGCAACATAATGATAGCTGGGAGGCACTTCTCTAGGTGCTAATCTTCCTTGATATGGAGGAGTGTTTAAATCTCTAGCAATCCTTCAGCTTTGAGGAGCAACTTTTGTAGACGATTGACCATAGTCCAATATCGGCTGTTGCACTGACTGCTCAACAGTGTTGCAGCATTGACTTATATTTGCAAATTCTCTAGATGCATGATCTTCTGATGTTTGTCCAACAAATGTTTGTCTATTCCCATGAGGAACAGAATATGTTTGACCTCTATTCTGAATATCTAGATTCAAAGCCTCCTTAATAGCATTTGAAATACCATTTAACAAAACTTCATTATGATTAGCCAAGGTCGCTGCCATAGCTTTGTTGATGGTTTCATACATAGCATTGTGCTAAATATGCACACTAGGATCTTGCTCTCCCTACATAATTACTCTCAGGAAAAGAGTCTTTTGGAATACCTCCTTGTCTCTATTCTTGCTGAAGGAAAGCAAACACTTCTCTTGGTATTGGTTTATAGCAGTCACAACCACATCTTTTAATTGATCTGAGAGATCATCCAGGGTGACGTTGAGCATGTTCTCATTCTCCATGTGTTGATTGAGGTCCCACCAGGCATGCCAAAAGATGTGTTGGTGCAAAAATTGGTGTCTCGCACCAACAATCTCGAGGGCTCTTAGAGGGAGTGTAGGAGCTGAAGTCCTAGACCTCCTAAGCCACAAACACACGAGCTTGATAAATTGATTCTGGGGCGTGCTAGTCAATTTGACCTGAAATTGACAAGGTAGAAGTACAAAAGTCAAATTATGGAACCTGTTGGTTATTGCCAGACAGTAACAAGATGTATGGCCTTGAGCAGCCATTAAAATAAAGGAAATTAACTAGAAAGTCAACTCCTGGTGATGATTAAAAAAGATAATCATTATCAAATATATTAAACAAATGTATCTTATGTGTACGAATGACCGGATCAGCTATTTAGCTGATACGTTGTGTATGAAAGAGAGATAGCTTACGTGTATTATCCTCTTATCCATTAAATAAACGATAACCAATTAAGGCTGGTCTAAAGGCCTGTGGTCTTAATAAATTATTTTCATAATTATATTAGTTCTATATTCACCTGGTCTAAAGGCCAGCACGCTTCAATAAATCCAACACAGATTACTAGTTTATTTAATGCACAAGCGGATGCGCGCTATTCGTTTAATCTTAGCTGGATCGACTATTTAGCCGATAGAGGGTCCACGAAGCACGAATAAGATCTATCTACTTTTTAACAATTAGGTTTCAATATTGTTAACAAATTAATTATAACAAAAGTAAATATCTTGAACGCACAACATGTAACAACCAAGATCAACAAGTTAATTATCTTAATTTTGCTTAATAATTATTGTTTTACTTAAGGTTTATAGCAAGCATTTTAGATTTGAATCTAGAACTAACCCGTTGAATCTTGACGGGGCAGAATATTGTTACAATAAATAAAACATTAAGCTTCGAACAATATTGATAATTTGATGAATCTATTAAATTGCTAATTTAATAGAGCCGACAACTAATTTGAACCACTATTCATAAGAGATTGAAACAATACAGCCTTACAAATACAATCCAGATCGATGACTAGTTCATAATTGAGCTTGACTTGAGTTCAAATGATGCAGCCACTAAGAACTAAACATGAACCATGACAATACTTACAAGCAAACTGATGGTCAAAATCAACCGATGCAGCTCGATTTGTCGAAGGTTTCATCCAGATCTACTTCTACTCCTACTCCTAAGGCTTGTGGTCGGAGGCAAAAAGGGTTTGTAATATGATTGTGTATATTCTTACAAGGATTGAGTTCCTAATATTTATAGTCCAAAGTCCTAGTCTCATGTCCTAATATGACTCTTTCATCAAAAAGGTAATCTAGACTTTAACATTCCTTTCTTAATTGAACCCGACACGTTTCCTTCGTCTTGCATTGTTCCGACACCCTCCTGAGCGACTAATTCTACCGTGCCTCTCGTTTAGTCGATCCATTTATCTTGCTGTCCCTCTTTCTGCGAAGCAGGCCCACTGGCAGTTTCCTGACTTGCCAAAGTTTGGGATTAACATATGCAATACATGCAAGTAGGTTTGAATTGTCTTTCCCACCTATGAGCTCCACATAAGCCAATTAGAAGTAGGGTGAGAAAGAGAAGGTAACTATGTCTTAGTGATACAAATATATTCTAAGAGAAGAGAGAAGGCATACTCACTTGCCTTGGAGAGGATCCAAAAATACCACATATGAGAGACTAGAAAGTGTCATACAAGGAAACTCTGAGTTTTATTTAAAATTCTTGCAAAACTCTAGAATAATTGTTGATCAAAGAGTGAGTAGCATAGTGCTCGACTTAACTATTCTGTCTTTCAACTGCCCAAGACCTAAGTGATAGCTATAAGCACCATGGTGAAAGGTAAAATGGGTGATTCTTGAGTCAGAATAGTTCACTCTAATTTGGAGGGGAGTCCTTGTTTGAACACATGTGTACTTGTGAGGCCTGAAAGCATTATAGCAACTCTGGAGCCATAACTAAGTCTATCTTTGCTTAGGGACAAGCAAAAGGTAAGCTTTGAGGAGTTTGTTGATGGTAGATAAGTACTCTTTTAACCGTCAACATAGCATGAGAAAGGACTAAAATCATAATACGGTCTAGCTATAGGGGCTATTAATAATGGAATTCCACAAGTTTTGGTGATAATCTATTTCTGCAGGGGTCTATCGAAATAATAACAAAAGGAGGTCCACATGTTAGATTTACATAGAGAGAAGACCCGAACGTCAACTCAAGAACAATCCAGAAGAGTCGAGGAGTTAACCCTGCAAAGTGGGGCCAAGTTGGCACCTGGCTTAGGTGGCCGCCTGGGGGTATTAGCCAATCACAGCCAACCTCATGGATCCTACCTCCACCGCCTTTGAGGATTATTCTTAAGCGCATGTTTAAGTTGGTTTGATCCGAAAGCTATGGTTCTTCCTAGGGGGTGGAAAGATTAGTACCACATCGCTAGTTCAAGGTAGAGGAGGGGTCAGATCCCCCCTATAAATACAAGGCTAAAAAGCCCTAGGAAGAGAATCATTATGAGTTGCAGAGGTGTCCCTCGAATGGATGACCTCTCTTCTCTAGAGAATTAGAGCTAGACATTTCAATGTAGTGGATTAGTTATAGTCAGGAGTTAGGTAGAGTGGAGCTACGCTCCGGTTCTGGAGGAGTCTTCAGAGTTTTGGTATGTTTTTATATCTCTTCTTTGTAAGACTTATGCTTTAATATATTATCTTTTCTATATACTTTATGCCTATTTATTATTAGTGTAGTTGTTATATCTTGGCATGGGATCTCTGTTCGTATTGAGTGCTCTAGTTATGCAAGGTAAATAGAGTAGTAAACGCTAGTGTAGACGTGGTGTCTAGGCTATGGTTTACCTGAGTTTGTGCCCAATCCCATTGATAGTTGTGGTAGCCCAGGGGTGATAGCTTTGTCAGGCCTTTGTAATCCACCACATTCGGGTTGGTGTTTTGTAGAGCTTTTGGCAGCCTTCCCCCGACTACTTTCTTCTTAGTCTTATTCGAGAGTCGGAAAGTGCCATTGTGTGGCTGCTATATCTTTTCATATTCTGTTATCTTATTACCTAAGTAATAGAGAAGTACAAAGGAACCTTGATCTTTCCCATTGTCCTCCCACTATGACTATCTATACATTTACCATTGAATTTTCTTATATGCACTTAATTGAATTATCTTATAGTATATCATTTATCCTTGATTTAGTTTAGTCGATACTCTAAGTTAGTAGATGTAGGATAGTGAATTATCAAGATTCTTAACCCTAGCTTCCCTATGGTAAAATATAAATAACGATACCTAGAATACTCCCCGTAAAATGCTATGATGATGTTCTGTGCGCTTGCGTAGTCTTTCATATTTCTTTTTGCACTAATAAATGTCATTAAGCATTTATGGCGCTGTTGCTAGGGATTAGACTTTTTGTCTATCTTTGGTGATTACGTTAAGAAACGCCAACAATGTTATGTAAGCATGGTGCTTAGATGTTGTTTATCTACAATTACACCCTATTGGCCTGGTTGCGTGGTAGATCGCTGTTGGGCATTCTTAATGTCATTACCAAAAGTAGAATTAGTTTTCTATTTCTGATAACGGTGCCAAAAATGCTGAACCTATCCCTCATGCAACTTGAGCCAAGTTGTCATCCCCAGCATGACAATGAGATACACGGTATTGAAATATGCAATTGCTCTTCTGAATAAATAATGAATGAGATCTGCAAGCGCATAGATTAATACCGATGTAGCATTTTAACCGGGAAGTATTCCAGGTATTGTTATTTATATTTTTACCACTAGGAAGGGATTACTAACACCAATGTTGATTATGGAATAAAATATGGAACTGAGTATCATTGCATGTGTAATAGAGAGCATTCATCTATCTCTTCATACAGGGAGAAATGTCACATAAAATATAGATAAAGTATGAATGGTGACAAAGATAACTAGCCACATATGATAATGATAAGCACCTCAATAGATATTCCAGCAAGTCATTAGCATGGAATTAGGATGAACTACAAGAATATTTCCTAAGTTATTCTTAACTACAAAGTCTAGCATATCATAATTAGTGCAATTATATTTGGCAATCATTGCGAGACAGGATTACGCTCATGCATAGTGATATTATCAAGGAAGATGAGAAACATAGCAATCACTCCCCTGTAATAATGTTGCTCTGCCTGCCCTTATAGACGGGAGGGGGACTATATAAGAATCAACGGAGCTGTCACCACCGTGAACTGGTAGTAGATAAACACGGTATAGGCACCACACCTACACAATAATTATCATTTACCCATGGATGATAAACACTATACGATCCTAAACATGTATATAATTCCAATCTAACTAAGCCAAGTATATAACCATGATAAACTAAGAACGGTATAATTGCAAATATAAACAAGTAGAGGAAAGTCATAATCAATATATTGAAATTGAACAAAGTCATATTCATAATATTGAAGAACAATGATGAACAAATGAAGAACAATAGAGGAATTACCAAGAATCCTCTTGACAGATCCGGAAACCAATCGAAGATTGAGTCCTTCTAGTTCTAATCCTAAGTAGCTATGCTAAACTAGAGATCTAGTTGATGTGGTGGCTCTAGGGCTTGATGAGAGACTCTCCTCCTTGGATGAATGAATGAATTAGGGTTTGAGAATGAGAATGAGAATGCCTCCTCTAGGTGCCAGGGGGCCTGCTTATATAGCCCTTCCAAATGAATGTGGGGTGTCGGATCAAACCGACCTTAATCGCACGGTTTTCCTTAATCCTTTAGGTCGGTGGAGCATAATCCGTGAGGCGGGGCCTGATTGGCCGAGACAACAAGGCGAGCACCCTAGGCAGGAGGGTGGGCGCCCTGCCCCCGGGCCCGCTTGGCCTCCCGTTTGTTCCCGTGGCTTCTGGAGTCTTCTAGATGATAGAAAATTACCGCACACATTAATATCTCTATGTAAACCTGACGTGTGGGCCTTTCCTCCATATTTCCTGATAACCCCCTGCAGAAATAGACAAACACCAAAACTCGTGGAATTCTGTCAGATAAAACCCTAAGTCTGGGTGTTGGTTGCATTTGGATCCTTTTCTTTATTTATTTGATGATTAAATTTGGTACTTAAGGACCATCAACAAACTCCCCCAAGCTTACCTCTTTCTCGTCCCTGAGCAAGGATAGACTTAGTGATGCATCAGAAGTTGCTGCAATGCCTAACAAAGTTGACAGTACACATGCTATCAAACAAGGTCTTATCTTTGAGTTAGAGTAAACTGTTAAGACTTAAAACATACTCATTTTACCTTCCACCATGGGGCTTGCAACCATCACTTATGTCTCGAGCAATTAAAGGATAGAATGGTCAAGTCAAGTGCCATGTCTCTTGTTCTTTGATCAACTATAGCTCTGGAGTTTTTGCAGATTTTCAAAATAAAATTCAGAGATTCCTTGTATGACTCTCTCAATTCTCTCTTTTGTGGTATTTCTAGATCCCTGCCAAGGCAGTGATGGTATATGCCTTCTCTCAAAGTATGTAGTATTTGTGGTATGAGGCAAGTGACATTGCCTTCTCTCTCATCCTACTCTAATAAGGCTTTGATATCTGGAGCTCATAGGTGGGAGATAAAGTATACATACTTACAAGACATTTATTGCACAGTCAAACCATAGATCTAGAGAAACCAGTCAATAAGTCAATTTCAAGATGTGCATGTGTGGCGAATGAATGGTGTATGGTGATGATGGTGAAAACAATGGTGAAAGTCTAATTCTACTTTTATGCTTTTGAGGGGATACATACCTTTCTTGCACTTTGAAGCTTTTTGAGGAGAATGAGATGCTCTATATTTTCTTTTTCTTTTCTCTCAGGTGGGTATCTTGTACCCCTAATTCTACTGTCGGACACTTGTCCATTTTTACCTCTCGTCTCACTTTTTCTTTTCTTCGAGGTTCCGCGCACTTGCCCCTTTTTATTCCCTAATATTTTTCCTTATTCTTCTCTTTTTTTTAGACCACGCACCCTCCTGGAATAATGTAGCAAGTGGTAGTAACCAAAATATCTCAAACAATTATTTCATGGGGAATAACAGGCATAGGATAATGTTTTTGGCTATTCTCTCCTGGATAGGAGTAGAATAGTTTTGGGTGAATCTAGAGATGGAAATGAGTGGATGTATGTGGATGCGTACTTCAAGAGTAGAAGCAGCATGTATGAGTGAACATGCAAGTGAATCTTGATTTTAACCGCACGACAAGCTCCTAAGGGTCTACACAGGTTGACCACACTCAATGCTCATAAGCAGTAAAAAGTAAATGTATGGTGCATAGTCTAGCAAGCATGTATGTATGGCCATGGTAGGAATTTAAACTCTCATCATACAGGAACTCATCATGCAACATTTAAAGATTTTCAAAGATAAAATTCTCCATAATTCTAGCATCTCTAGGAACAGATAAACATCAGCTCAACCTTCCCGTATCATATCCTTAATGACTTAGACTTTAGATCAAGTTCTCTTCCCACAAGTTCAGGTTTAGAGCAAGCTTTAAATTATAAAAGTTATGTCTAAACTTGAGAGAGAGAGCTTCCAATTTGAAAATTAGGCAGAGCAACTATTCATCATATCCATGCTAGAGTTTATTATTAAGATTCAGTTTAGTATAGCCACTTTATTTATTTATTTAGCAAACTAAGCAAAACTATATATATATCTATAAGCACAAAATCTTTATTTGGGTTTTATGATTATCTATCTTTTTATTACGTGAGTAACGTATAAACACGAGTAGAAACACTTAGCTGGATAAATGGGGGTGCTCTCCCCCAAGCTAGATTTTGACGTAATTTCTTCTCATGTAGCTAGCAGGTGGTGGAGGTGTATTTGAATGTCGGTAGCGCTCTAACAACGATTAGGATGTCCTCCGTCCGCTAGTCTTCTTATCCGTGAAATTTGTGGAGCTCAAATAGACAACAAAGCTTTATGGAACTGGTTAAGTGTTAGCATAAATATCTAGCCTTTATCATGTTGAGCTTCCTCAATAGATGTTACTCTCTTTGGTAGGATCATAAACTTATTTTTTATATTTTCATTTTTATGGAACAGGAAAATATTTTTTATTATGCCACCACAGTGAATGTACTTATGGGTTTTATGCCATGAGCATACTCACATAGGGCTTACTTATTTTTAACATTTTTATTTTCTTTTCAAGATTGTATGAACCTCATTAACTATACAAGCTATTTAAGGAAAATAAACAAATGAAGGGAAGGTGATAACTACCAAGTTTACCTCTTGGCATGGCGTTCAGTGTTTTTAAGTCTTCTGAACGGGACTCCTTGTGTTTTCAGTCATCCTAGAATTCACTGGATGGCGTAGACGGTGGTTCTGGTGGTGCCTCCTCTTCTATTACAACTCTCTTCTCTTTACACACCTAATTTGGTGCTACGGTCTCCTTAGGACAATCCTATTCAAGATGTATATCTTTGGACCTTATTCCCTCTCCTTCGTAGTTTGCCCATCCGTCCTTGATGATTTGCCTCCTCTGGTTTTGGTTACGTCGCCTTCTTCTCATCCTGGTCTGCTTAGAATATTCAACTATATAATTAGATTCATTAAAGTAGCGGTTACCTTCTCAGATGGGAAGTGCTTGTGGACTCCTCCGGTTCCAATGTAGATGATAGCTTTGACAGTGCTAAGGAACGGACTTCCAAGGATGATGGGTGGATCGTACTCGTCTTCTCCCATGTCAATGACTTGAAAATCTGTATGGACAAAATGGTCGTCTATTTTGATAGGGACATCAGTTACTATACCTTCGACCTTTTAGAATGACTGGTCTGCCATCTGGAGCTGAATGTATGTTGGTTGTAGGGCATGGTTCCATACACGAGCTGATAAGTGACTGCGGCCCTTTTGTTGACGCCAGATCCGGTGTCGCAGAGTGTCTTCTAAAATGAGTATCCATTGATTGTGCACTCGATGCTTGGAACACCAGGGTCATCCTTCTTGATCAGGAAAAGCGACTTGAGTCGACGATCTTGACCTTTATGAATTACAGTGACCTTCTTAGCTGATTCGGTCCATACTTGCTTCCTGTTCTTGTTCCTCCTGTTAGTCCTCTTTCTTGGTTCATATTGGCATTGCTCTGGGATTTGTGCAGTCTTGTTCTTGAAAGAAAACGTCTCCTTTCTCCCCTTGATGTTGAAGTTGATCTTCACAGCACTGGCGTAGATGACAGCTCCCGAGGTGTTGAGGAATGGCTTCCCTAGGATGATGGGTGACCTCTCATCGGCACCGGTCTCTACCACCACGAAGTCTGCTAGGGCATACGAGGTACCCAATCGGACACAAATATTCTTCAATTTTATTTTTGGGAAGCTCAGTGTCTGATCTGTAAGCTGCAAACACATGGTTGTCTCCAATAAAGGACGTGTAAAGAATTTTTCATAGAGTACCTTGGGCATAATATTGACGCTAGAGCCAAAGTCACGGAGTGCTTCTGGGAAGTCCACCATGCTGATGGAGATCGGGATGGCGGGGCATCCTAGATCGCCTCTCTTGATTGGCAGAAGGTCATTATGTACTTCTCCAACAGGGTTACTCCAGTAGTTACTTGCATCAAACATGTCTACAACGATTTGCAGATTCTAATCCTTCCAGTTGTGATGGTATACCGGGGTTAGAGGCAGGAACAACAGTAGCTATTTGATTCAACTGAGATTCAATCATTTTATTGAAGCTAATTTGATTCTTGATGGCAGTAGAAAAATTATCCATTCTATTATTTATATTTTCTAGCATTTTATCATCAGATGCCAATTTCTTAGACAGGTTATCCATTAGCTTTCCTTGGTTAGACACTAACTCTCTCAGGGGTGGAAAATTATTATTATTGTTGTAAGAATTGTTACCTTGATAATTACCTGAGTAGTTACCTAAGTAGTTAGGCATGTGTTGATTCCAACCTTGATTTTGTTGAGGACGGTTGTAGTAGTAGTAGTTGTTGTTGTTGATGTAGTTCATGTCCTCAAGCATCTCAGGGCTGTGATTGCCTGAGTATCCAGTATCTCCACACTCCTCACAAGTCATGTGAGAGTCATAGACGTGCATGCCTTCTCCTTTGTCTTCAGCTTTGTCATTGAGCTTCTTCATGAGTAGGTCTAGCTTTGCAGACAGCATGTCTACCTCCTTGAGCTAGTGCATACCTCCACTTTTCTTGCGTGTCTAGGTCCTCTCTTCATTCCAACCTTGGTTGGACGCCATCTTCTCCACAAGGGTTGTGGCTTGTGGTATGGTGAGTGATAGGAATGCTCCTCCGGTTGTAGCATCCTTGGTTTCACGGGTGCTATTGCCGAGCCCATGATAAAACGTCTACATTAGCACCTAGCTCTCTCCATTCCACGATGGGGACATTCTAGGATGTAGTCTTGGAAGCGCTCCCATGCCTCTAGAACAGATTCATCATGTTGTTGTTGAAAACTTGTAATCTTCCCACGGAGAGCATTGGTCTTGCCCATGGGAAAGCACTTGGCCAGAAAGTTTGTGGAGCAGAGTGCCCATGTAGTATTCTTCTCCTTGGTTGCATAGAACCACTGCTTCACTCTCCCCAACAGTGAGAATGGGAAGTGGCAAAGTAGTATGGCATATCTAGGAACTTCTGAAATAGTAAATGTGCTGCAAATCTCCAAGAAGTGTTTGTGTGCCTTCCCACATAACTGATTGGCTTGCAAATCTCCAAGCACTAGCGTCTTTGTGTGCCTTCCCACATAACTGATTTGCTTGCACCATGTTGATGAGCCCAGGCTTGAGCTCAAAGGTCCGGTCGATGTCCACAGCAGGTCTAGTGCAGAGGTTGTCCGTGGTGGGAGCTGAGAACTTGCGGATCGACTTGTTCACCATGGCTTCGAACTCCGATGACAAGTTCCGAATGAAACTTCGGCGATCTTCTTGATTGTTGAAGCTTTGTGCTGAAGTGTTGACGATGAAACCTTCTTGAGCTTGGCTTTTGTTTTTCTCATTATTGCTTCAGGGTCATCAACAAAATTTTCTAGAAGATGTCTTCTATTCATACATCACCCTGCATAAAATAATAAAAAAATAGCAAAATACAGGGGTAAAGCTGTATGATAGAATTGATTATCTCAATCATATTAGTGATGCAAATGATGACTCATTATTCCGTATTCATTTCTTATTAGTAAATTATCCTTCCCCGACAACGGCGCCAAAAATGCTTGTTGGGCATTCTTAACGTCATTAGCAAAAGTAGACATAGTTTTCTATTTCTAATAACGGTGCCAAAAATGCCGAACATATGCCTCATGCCACTTGAGCCAAGTTGTCATCCCCAGCATGACATGAGAGATGCGGTATTGAAATATGAAATTGCTCTACTGAATAAACAATGAATGAGATCTGCAAGCGCACAGATTAATACCGACGTAGCATTTTAACCGGGCAGTATTCCAGGTATCGTTTATTTTTACCACTGGGAAGGGATTAGTAACACTAATGTTGATTGTGGAATGAAATATAGAACTGAGTATCATTGCATGTGTAATAGAGAGCATTCATCTGTCTCTTACATACAGGGATAAATGTCACATAAAATATAGATAGAGTATGAATGGTGACAAAGAAAACAAATCTGATTAGCATAACTAGCCACATATGATAATGATAAGCACCTCAATAGATATTCTAGCAAGTCATTAGCATGGAGTTAGGATGAACTACAAGAATATTCCCTAAGTTATTCTTAACTATAAAGTCTAGCATATCATATTTAGTGCAATTATACTTGGCAATCATTGCGAGAAAGGATTACACCCATGCATAGTGATATTATCAAGGAAGATGAGAAACATAGCAATCACTCCCGTGTAATAATGTTGCTCTACCTGCCCTATACACGGGAGGGGGACTATATAAGAATCAACGGAGCTGTCACCACCTCGAACTACCTCGCGATCCGGCATATAGGGTACAATCGCAGATAAACACTGTATAGGCACCTCGCCTAGACAATACTTAACATTTACCCATGGACCCGATGGATAAACGCTATACGATCCTAAACTTGTATATAATTCCAATCTAACTAAGCCAAGTATATAACCATGATAAACTAAGAACGATATAATTGCAAATATAAACAAGTAGAGCAAAGTCATAATCAATATATTGAAATAGAACAAAGTCATATTCATAATATTGAAGAACAATGATGAACAAATGAAGAATAGTAGAGGAATTACCAAGAATCCTCTTGACAGATCCGGAAACCAATCGAAGATTGAGTCCTTCTAGTTCTAATCCTATGTAGCTATGCTAAACTAGAGATCTAGTTGTTGTGGTGACTCTAGGGATTGATCAGAGACTCTTATCTTTGGATGAATGAATGAATTAGGGTTTGAGAATGAGAATGAGAATGCCTCCTCCAGGGGCCACGGGGCCTGCTTATATAGCCCTTCCAAATGAACGAGGGCCGTCGGATCAACCCGACCTTAATCGCACGGTTTTCCTTAATCCTTTAAGTTGGTGGAGCATAATCCGCGAGGCGGGGCCTGATTGGCCGAGACAACAGGGTGGGCGCCCTGCCCCCAGGCCCGCTCAGCCTCCCGTTCGTTCCCGCAGCTTCTGGAGTCTTCTAGATGATAGTAAATTGCTGCACACGTTAATATCTCTATGTAAACCCGACGTGTGGGCCATTTCTCCATATTTCCTGATAACCCCCTGCAGAAATAGACAACCACCAAAACTCGTGGAATTCTGTCAGATAAAACCCTAAGTCTGGGTGTTGGTTGCATTTGGATCCTTTTCTTTATTTATTTGATGATTAAATTTGGTATTTAAGGACCGTCAACAATCGCGGAAGTGATAGTTCCGTTGATTCCTTTGTATTCCATCCCCCGTTGGTAGGACAGGTAGAACCACAGTTTCATAGGAAGTCCAACTCTATCTTGGCTTTTTATAGCAATGTTCCTTATACATAAATGAAGAGTCTTTTTTTCATGTTTAGAGATCAGGCAACCCTTTTAATGCACTAATAACAGTAGGGAACTGAAATAACTAGAGCTTTATTAGATAAGTAGATTAAGACATAATGAATATTTTTCGGTGTCTTCTCCGAGTGTAGGAGTAGAACATTTTCTAAGTAGATGTGGAATGTGTATAGGTGAATGAAGGAATGCGTACTCCTAGGGTAGTTGTAGCATAGGTGTGTATCTCCGGGTTGGAAATAGCACAGAGCTTAGTGCGTGTATGTGGGTGGTACTTCTAAGAATAGAAGTAGCACATAGTGAATGTTGTAGATGTAAGTGGTTGCGTACTTCTGAGGACAAAAGTAGCTAAGATCAATGGATGGAGAGCACATAATATTGACTTTAACTGCATGACTAGTTCCTTAGGGTCTACACAGCTTAACTACCCTCAATGCTTATACGTTGAAATATAAGTGGAAGGCTTTCCTATCTAGTAAGCATGAGTATTTGACTGTGGTAGAAATTTTAAACTCTCATCATAAAGGAACTCATCATACAGCAATTACAATTTTCAAATAAATTCTCTAGAACTCTATCATCTCTAAGAGCAAGATTGATAGCAGCTCAAAACCTTTCCATATCATATCTGTCAAGTACCTAGACATAGACCAAGCATTCGCTACCCACAAGTTTTAGGCTCAGAGCAAATCTTAAGTCTAAACAGTTGTATCCAAAACTTAGGAGAGTACAAGGTTGAAAACTAGGTACTTGCAAGAAATTATGGCAGAGCAACTATTCATCATCTCCATATATGAGTTTATTCTAGAGGTTCATTTTAACATGTTCATTAAAAGCTCTCGTAGCAAGATTAATTATGAAAGATAAAATATTTATTGGTTTTCTAAAGTTATTCATCTTTTTATCTTGTCATAATGCACTAGAAATAAATAGACAAGTAAGGGATACTTAACTCGGTATACAGGGGTTGCTCTCCCCCAAGCTGGATGTTGACAAAGTCTGCTGATGTTTCTGATGGGTAGTGAAGGCGTGATGATCCTTCTAGAGTGTCGTGGGCACTTGCTGTTAGAAACAGCACTTGCCTAATGTGGACATACTCCGACAGGGGACAAGATGTCCTTCTGCCTATTAGTTCGTCTTGATCCTTTGAGGCCTTTGAAGCTCAGATAGAAAACAAAGCTTGTGGAACTGATTAAGCGTTAGTAATAAACCTCTAAGTTTTAGGAGTCTAGAACTTTCTTATACTAATTTATCTTTTAACAAGATCAATATATTTTTATGCTTTTCATATTTAAAGTATGCAGATAGGAAAATAGATATGCTAAAAATTATTTTTATGCCTTCACAGTAGATAGGTATGTGAGCTGTTGCATCACATATTAAATACACGGGGCTTAGTAATTTTATAGATGCAATGCAATACATATTTATTTTCCTTTCTAATGCAACAATAATAAAAAATGCAACTTCTAATGCAATTTAAGAGAAGTAAATATGCTAAAGGAAAAATGTTGATAACTACAAGTTACCTCTTGGCATGGCGTTCGGTGATTTTAAGTCCTCCGAACAGGACCTTCTTGTTCACTCACTAATTGAGGGGGCGCATCGAACGGTGTCACTGGTGCTTTGTCCTATGAAGGATTTGATTTTGAATTTACCTTTGGTTTCCATACCTAGCCTATAGGTGATGTTGACTTGGAGGAGAGAGTCTCTAGAATCACTATCTCTTCTTCTACTGGTACCCCCTATTTGACGGCGTTCTCCTCATCGGGGTATCAATCTTTGAATCTTGAAACCTCTCCTTCATAGTTGGCCCATCCGTCTACAACGTTCTTCTTCTTCTAGTGGTGGGTACATCACCTTCTCCTTGACCTATTCTTATTGGGATCTTCCTCAATTATATAATTGCTATTGAAGTGAAGGCATACCTTTTCTGACGGGAATTGGAAATGGACCTCCCCTATTCCAATATAGATAATGGCCTTGGTGGTGTTGAGGAACGGTCTTTGTAAGATCATGGGTGCATCATACTCATCTTCACCCATGTCGATGATGAGGAAGTTAGTGGGGACATAGTGGTTGTCAATCTGGACAGGGACGTTTTTGACTATCCCCTCCACGAAGCGAAAGGACTGGTCTGCCAACTGCAGCTGCACATAGGTAGGGTCCATAGGCATAGTACCATATAGAAATTCATAAGTTACCTTGGCCATTATGTTGACACCTGGTCCGGTGTCATGGACAGTGTTGTAGAAGTAACATCTGTTGATGGAGCATAGGATGGTCGAGACACCTAGATCGTCCTTATTGATTAGATGTGGGGACTTGATCAGGTGGTCATACTCCATGCGGATTGCATTGACCATCCGTGTTGTCTTCGTCTTCTAGGTCTTCTGTTTGCCCTTATTCTTGGTCTTGGCCCTATTCTAAGTGTTACTCTTGTTCCTACCATTGATAGTTTCATTCTGAGTTAGGAATGACAATGTCCTGTTCTTGATATAAAAGGCTTCCTTATTGCCCTTAATGTTAAAAGTAATTTTGGCATTGCTAGCATAAATAATAGCTCTGACAATTCAAGAATGGTCATCCTATAATGATAGGCAACCTCTCATTGGTACCAGTGTTCACCACTATGAAGTCTGTAGGTACGTACGAGTTGCTTACTCAAACTCAAATCTCTTCCAAGATTAGCATGTGGTAGCAGAGTGACTGATCTGCAAGCTGCAAACACATGGTTGTGTGAGATAAAGGAATATTGAGAAGTTTTTCATATATCACCTTGGGCATGATGTTGACGCTTGCACCAAAGTCACAGATCGCCTCGTCAAAGTTTGCACTTCCAATGGAGATCGGTATAACCAGCCTCCCTGGATCACCTTTCTTTGTTGGTAGGGACGAGTCTAACCATATTCCTTTTGGAGGGTCACTCTAGTAGCTTCCTGCACCAAAGATATCTACAAGATTTGTAGTTTCTAATTCCTCTGGTTGTCTAAGAATCTTTCCTTGGTTATTGACAGCAGCAAAGGGAGCAAGCTGTTGCATCTAAGATACTAGCATCTTATTAAAGCTAAGCTAATTCTTGATAGCATTTGAAAACTTTCCATTCTAATATTAATTGATTCTAAATCTTTGTCATTAGATGCTAGCTTCTTAGACAGTCTATCCATTAACTTGCCCTGATTAAGCACTAACTCTCTTAAATGTGGTTGATTAGTATTATTGTAAGAATTATTACCTTGGTAATTACCTGAGTAGTTAGGCCGTTGTTGCTGGTTCCAGCCTTGATTCTACTGAGGACGGTAGTAGTAGTAGTTGTTGTTGATGTAGTTCACATCCTCTGTCAGCTCTGGGTAGTTGGTACCTATATGCCCAGTTTCTTCACACTCTTCACAAGTCATGGTGGAATCATGAATGTGCATGACTTCCTTCTTCTCAATGGATCTTTCATCAACTCATTTTGTCGGTGTTTTGACCCCTAGGGGTAACACCAACGAGTGAATTTGTGGCCGTGTTCTCCTTTCCGGATGGTGATGCAAGATTGGCACAAAGATTTATCTTGGTTTAGGCAAAAGAAGGCCCTACGTCCAGCGGGGGAGGGAGAGTTTGTATTATCTTGCACCTAAGTGCTTGTGCAGGGGTGAATACAAGAGAATTCTGTTGAGGGTTCTAAGTCCTAGCAAAGTGTGAGGGTGTATGCGCGGTGTTCTACATATCATGTGTGTTGTCTCTCCCCTTGCTCGCCCTCAACATCCCCTTTTCTAGTCCTAGGGGAGGCTCAGGGTTACAAGGTACAGGCGCCTGACTAGGGCTCGATAGGGGTATGGCGCTGCCTACTCAAGGCCTCCGTACTGGTGTGACCTCGACCCGTCTTGTTCGTAGTGCATGACTTCCTTCTTCTCAATGGTTCTTTCATCAAGTCATTTTGTCAGTGTTTTGACCCTTGGGGGTAACACCGAGTGAATTTTTGGGCTTGTTCTCCTTTCTGGATGGTGATGCAAGATTGACACAAAGATTTATCCTGGTTCAAGCAAAAGAAGGCCCTACATCCAGCGGGGGAGAGAGTTTGTATTATCTTGCACCTAAGTGCTTGTACAGGGGTGAATACAAGAGGATTCTGCTGAGGGTTCTATGTCCTAGCAAAGTGTGAGGGTGTATGACCGGTGTTCTACGTATCATGTGTGTTGTCTCTCCCCTTGCTCGCCCTCCGCATCCCCTTTTATAGTCCCAGGGGAGGCTCAGGGTTACAAGGTACAAGCGCTTGACTAGGCCTTGATAGGGGTATGGCGCTGCCTACTCAAGGGCTCCGTACCGGTGTGACCTCGACCCATATTGTTTGTAGTGTATGTTGACGGTCCTTAAGTACCAAATATAATCATCAAATAAATAATGAAAAGGATCCAAATGCAACCAACACCCAGACTTAGGGTTTTATCTGATAGAATTCCACGAGTTTTGGTGTTTGTCTATTTTTGCAGGGGGTTATCAGGAAATACGGAAGAAAGGCCCACACGTCGGTTTTACATAGAGATATTAACATGCCGCGCAATTTTCTATCATCTAGAAGACTCCAGAAGCCACGGGAACGAACAGGAAGGCGATCGGGCCTGGGGGCAGGGCGCCCGCCCTCCCCCCTAGGGCGCCCGCCCTGGTGTAGAGTCCAATCAGGTCCCGTCGCGGATTACGCTCCACCGACCTAAAGTATCAAGGATAACCGTTCAATCAATGTCGGTTTGATCCGACGGCCCCGATTCACTTAAGGGACTATATAAGCAGACCCCCTAGCCCCTAGAGGAGAACAAGTTCATCATAGAGTTGAGAGGTGCCCTAGAAAGATAACCTTTCCTCTAAATAGACTTAGGGCTTAGCATCGAATATGAGAGTAGACTAGATCTACTAGATTGAGAGAGATAGAGTGGAGGTGTAGATCGGAGGAAGCCCGGCCTGTCGGTGTCTACTCCGACGTTTTACCTGCGGGATCAAGTTCTCCTAACCCGAGGCTTGCTCCTTGGATTCTTCAGTAATTTGACTTCTAAATTCTAATAAGTTATTGTTTTATTGTTCTTTGGTTTATGAGTTTACTTTAATCTCTTCCTGTTGAGTTTAGAGTAATCATTGCTAGCATAAACGTGGTGTTTGGGCTAGGGTACTCATAGATATCCCCTGACTAGCTAGACTGTGGTACTAGCGAGGAACGTGACATTTTCGCGTTACCTTTGCAGCCCACATCTCGTTAGCAGGACGGGTAGGGTTTATAGGTGCGGGTCGAACATCCTCTGTGGTGTCTAGATTCTGTGAGCCTCCCCAATAGAACAGTAGATCATTCTTACCAAGGTTGGAACGAGACTACGGTTGTAGTCTTCTCTATACATCGCTCACATCGAATCACATTCTTTGTAGCCTAAAGGGTAGTAGCAATAGATTTGGTTAGTCAGATGCATACTTTCTCCCAGTGGTAAAAATATAAATACGATACTCTGGATAATCTCCCGGGTGAAGTGCTCACCGATATCCGTGTGCTTACGGATCATTTCCTGATGGCGTTACCAAATATCAACAAGCATTTCTGGCGCCGTTGCTAGGGAGAAAGACGGTTTGCTGGGATAACTTTTAGTCTTGTTATTATCTTGTATTATACTTCTACACTTTTATTCTTTTATCTTTTTATTTTTTCCATCTTTATGGACAACTTAAATTCCACACCTATTATTGAATTCTTTGCACCTTCGGAGACTAGCCATAGACCATGGAAGTCAACAAGTCCTTTATTTGCCCCTAATTATGATTTGTGTCCGGAGTTGATTGCAATAGGTCAAAACCAACCCTTTTCTATAGCCGAGGTCCTATCTTTTAATCAAGAAGATAATAAACTATTAGCTACACCTAGGGAATTTTTTATCTTTCTATAAATTCTGGTTTAAACCTAATCCTACAAGACCATGTTTTTTGTCACACACGGTTTTAAAGAACAAAACCAGGCTATCTATATGTGTGTCCAGGAAGTCCACACATACAACAACAGAAAGGAACAGTATCAGAAACAATGTTATATAACGAAAACATACGTACTTATAATTAACACTCACATCAGAGTATCGTGGAATAATAACTAATCTTCAGGCTCAACCTACACAGGGACGGCTGATTGGGGGTTGCGTATGCCAAGCACTTTTGATTATATCCTGAGGACGTCCTTCGTGATTCCATCAATCTTCTGATCAACTCTTTCTAGTAGACTGGAGTGGTTGGAAATAGCAAGTGTGAGCACATATCGTACTCAACAAGTATAACCAGGGGTTCATGAGGCTCAAATAGCTGACACTGGTTTGACTGCATTTAGCTTTTAATAGTGGATAGCATGTTCATAATTATATAACAAATGTCAAGGTAGCATAAATAATCCATTAACCACATGATCAAATGTAAGCATAATTAACTCATAGCATGAATGATAATCAAACGATCATAATAACATAATAAGCTCATCATCTTAATGTAGATATCCCCAAGGCCGCTCCTGACCGTGAGCTCGGCTAGTATACCAGTTTTACACTCTGCAGAGGTTGTACATCTTTACCCATGAGTCATGATTTACCCTTTCGACCGAGGTAGCTAATCTCTTAACCCCCTTCCTAGGGAGGTCGGCAGGGATCACTATAAAGCCTTTCAAAAGTTCGTCTAACATGTTAGGGCCGCAAGGTTTCCTTTGTGAGCAGATATAGATACCCCCCTTCCAAATGGCACAATGACGCGCAGCCTATACACATAGGGACAGGGGCTCGCACTATACCCATGTCAGTTCAGCCCCTCCGCCCTTTCGGGTAACCTCTAACAAGCTAGAAAAGGTCTCCATACTGAGCTAAAGCCAGAGCCATTATAGCCCTCATGGTTGCACTGTTATCCCGGGTGATCACGTACAGACAAGATCTCATACAGTTATTTGTCATTCTTTTATGTTCATTGCATAGCTATTAATCATCTTACTAGTTCATGGATTATATCAAGCACTAGCACAACTACACCAAATGCATATCAAGTAGGTAGCAAGGAATCCAGGTAACAATCATCTATGATTTTGCTAAGGTCGACAAGGTGATAGCATGCATATGATATATATGTGTAGTTATAAGTGAATAGGTAACAAGGATGATCCCGAGTTATACTTGCCTTAATCCAATTGCTCAATTCTCACACTGTTAGCTTTCGGTCATCATCTTCTGATCTTCACTCACAAGCGGTTCTCGTCTACTCGCAGCAAGCACCACACAGACAAACATACAAACAACAAAAAGAGACAACTAAGAACAACACATCAATAAAAAAGAAAAGCTTTAAAAGAAAAGCATTTAGAAAACAATCTCATCTTCTCCCCTTCTTTGCCCACTTTTGATGACTTAATCGAACCTATCTTTAAACCCATCCTTGAGCCTAATAATTTCTACTCTTCTCTTTCTCTTGAACCTCCGAATGATCCTATGAATCTCTCTAGACATCCCTTGTATAAGAGTCACCAAGACCATAAGGAGGATCGAGAAGAGCAACATCAATGGCCAGAGGGCATTAAAAATCCATGTGCTATCACTATTGAATGGATGGACAAGGAAGAACCCTTAATGGATTCTGACTTTGGCTCAATTTCAAATGGTGAGTTCTTGACTCCCTTTGAAGATGAGATTCATTCTTCTATAGAAGAGGACATAGGCATAGACCAACCTAGGAGAAACTCAAAACATTCAAATTAGAGACGAAGATAACATTAATGAGCATGAAATTTATTTCATAGCCACTTCGTTTACTCCATGCTCATATGCAACATCTTCCCAATCTATTGGTCTCTCCAACATCACCACATTTGAGATCTCCAACCCCCTCTTCCTTTCTATTTATAAAAACTTTAAAAGGGCGGTTTTTGATGCATATGTCTATAATAAATATTGTAGATCTCGTTGAGTTGATCGTGATATAGGTCAGCGTTGGAGGCGAAACCACTTCGCCGACATAAATTGATGGTTTCCCAAGGACAGGCTTAGTGTCCTAAAACAAGCACTTATCAGATTGTAACATGAACTTCTAATTATTTGCAACATTGCCTTGTGTATTGAGCATATAAAGATAATTGTAGAAATATTCCTTTGGGTATTCTTGTCACTAACCTTTCTAGAATTGGAACAAGAAGATCTGAGGAATGACAAGCGCAAGGTATGCCCAACCAATCATCATGCAATATTGAATTAAAATTCATCCAATCTTGAATTTTGCAAAATTCAAGCTTGGGGAGTACTTCACATGAAAACATCCTTTGCCAAGTTGCTATGTTGGTTGTCCCTACCTTTGAGACATGCTTGATTTGTTAAATACTAGTCACACTACTTCATCTCCATTTGAGTAGATCTCTATAAAAGCCATCATGTTTATCCTAGTAAGTGTTGGTTTGGAAGTACTGGACATCCTTCCATTGGCATTTAAATTAAGCGTGGTGCTTAGGTTAAATAGCCTTCCTTAATCTGATTAGACATGGAGTCTAGTTTGGTTACTGAACTAAAAACTGCTTGAATAGGCATTGGTATATCTTGTCGGACTAACCCCTGTAGGAAAACTTTCAATATCAACCTGGGAAGTCCGGAGATACAAACTCACATTGGAGATAAAGGAGACACATGAAATTTAACGATTTGCACAAGGAAAGCATAGCTCATAAGAGATGATGCATGGAGGGTGCCACAAACACGGTGCACAATCGCTAAGAAAGGAAAGCTTCCACAAGATTGCACCAAGTGAAGGACTTAGATCTATGAGCACAAACGCACTGAGCAGGATGCTGCCATTGCCGCACCTCGAACTGCTGGGCAAATGGAGAACATGGGTGACACTGTATCAGAAGTACAGATGTCAAGGCCCAAACCTAGTCAAATGATGCACCTAAAGGATGAACACGGATGACCCTGGTGTTCCAAGCATCAAGTGCACAATCAACGGATACTCTTCCCAGAAGCACTCTGCGACTTTGGCTCCAGCGTCAACATTATGCCCAGGGTTGTAGATCGGACACTAAGTTTCCCAAAGGGAATATTAAAGAACCTCTGCATCCGAGGAGGCTATTCCTGAACACCTCGGGAGCTGTCATCTACGTTAGTGCTGCGAAGATCTGTTTCTACATCAAGGGGAGGAAGGAGACGTTTACCTTCAAGAACAAGACTACACAAAATTCAGAGCAATCCCGTCATGAACCAAGGAAGAGGACCAACAGGAGAAATAGGAACAAGCAAATGTGGACCAAGTCAGCTAAGATGGTCACTGCAGTTCAAGGAGGTCAAGACCGTCGACTTAAGTCACTGTTCCTGACCAAAAAGGATGACCCAGTTTTTTAGGTTATTGACATGGAAGAAGACGAGTACGATCCACCCATCATCCTTGGGAGCCCGTTTCTCAGCACCGTTAAAGCAAACATCTACATTGGAACCGGAGAAGTCCACATACACTTCCCCTCTGAGAAGGTACGCTGCTATTTTACTGACCCTAACTATGTAGTTGAAGACTCTAAGCAGGTCTGGACAAGAAGAAGACGACGCAACCACAACCAGAGGAGGCAAATCATCAAGGACGGATGGGCAGACTACAAAGGAGAAGTGGTAAGGTCTGAAGACATACAGCTTGAACAGAACTGTCCTAAGGAGACCGTAGCATCGAGTCAGGTGTGGAGAAAGAAGATAGCTATACACAAAGAGGAGGCACCGCCGGAACCACCGACTACGCCATGTAGCAAATCCCAGGACGACTGAGAAAACGGAGAGTCCCGTTCGGAGGACTTAAAGACACCGAACGCCTTGCCAAGAGGTAAATTTGGTAGTTATCCTTTTCCTTTTAATAGTTTGCTTAGTTAATCAGGTTCATGCTATCTTGAAAAGAAAATAAAAAAAGTTAAAAATAGTAATCCCCATGTGAGTAGACTTGTGGTTTAAAAACCCATAGGTATATTGACTGTGGTGGCATAAAATAAATATGTTTCATCTTACAATAAAAATATAAATAATAAGTGCATAGTCCTGCTAAATAAAATTTATTAGGAGGAAGCTCAATATGATAAAGGCAAAGAGATTTTATGCTAACACTTAACCAGTTCCACAAAGCTTTGATGTCTATTTGAGCTCCACAGAATTCAAGGATCAAAGAAGACTAGGAGACGGAGGACATTCTAATCGCTGTCAGGGTGCTACCGACATTCAAATACACCTCCGCCACCTGCTAGCTACACAAGAAGAAATTACGTCAAAATTCAGCTTTGGGGAGAGCACCCCCATTTATCCAGCTAAGTGTTTCTACTTGCATTTATACTTTACTCAAATAATAAAAAGATGCATAATTATGAAAACCCAAATAAAAATTTTGTGCTTATATATCTTTGCTTAGTTTGCTAAAATAAATAAATAAAGTGTCTAGGCCAAACTGAACTTAAATGATAAACTCTTACATGGATATGATAAATAGTTGCTCTGCCATGTACCTAGTTTTCAAGTTTGAGCTTTCTCTCAAGTTTAGGCATATCTGTTATAATTTAAACCTGCTCTAAACCTGAACTTGTGGGAAGAGCACTTGATCTGAAGTCTAAGTCGTTAACGGATATGATATGGGAAGGTTGAGCTGTTGTTTATCTGTTCCTAGAGATGCTAGAATTCTGGAGAATTTTATCTTTGAAAATCTTTAAAATAACACATGATGAGTTCCTATATGATGAGAGTTTAAATTTCTACCACAGCCATATATACTTGCTTGCTAGACTTTGAGCCACACATTTACTTTTTACTGCTTATGAGCATTGAGTGTGGTCAAGCTGCGTAGACCCTTAGGAGCTTGTCATGCGGTTAAAATCAAGATTCACTTGCACATTCACTCATACGTGCTACTTCTACTCCGGAAGTACGCATCCACATACAACCACTCACTTCCATCTCCGGAGCCACCCAAAAGTATTCTACTCCTAATCGGGGAGAGAATAGCCAAAAACATTCTCCTATTTCTGTTTCCCCCTGTGAAATAAATGCTCGAGTTATCTTGGTTACTACCACTTACTATATTATTTCAGGAGATGAGTGCTCTAAAAAAAGAAAAAAAGAGAGAAAGGATACGAGGAAATAAAAGGGGCAAGTGCCCGAAACCTCGAAGAAAAGAAAAAGTGAGACGATAGGTAAAAATGGACAAGTATCCGATAGTAGAATTAGGGGTACAAGATACCCACCTGAGAGAAAAGAAAAAGAAAATTTAGAGCATCTCACTCTCCTCAAAAAACTTCAAAGTGCAAGAAAGGTATGTATCCCTTAAGAAGAGCAAAAGTAGAATTAGACTTTCACCATTGTTATCACCATCATCACCATACACCATTTACTCGCCACACATGCACATCTTGATTTGACTTATTGACTTGTTCTTCTAGATCCATAGTTTGACTATGCAATAAATGTCTTGTGAGTATGTATTATCTGTCTCCCACCTATGAGCTCTAGATATCAAAACCTTATTAGAGTAGGGAGAGAGAGAAGGCAATATCAGTATGCCTCATACCAAAAATACCACACACTTTGAGAGAAGGCATACACCATTACTGCCTTGGAATCTTTGAGTTTTATTTGAAAATCTGCAAAAACTCCAGAGCTATAGCTGATCAAGAATAAGAGACATGGCGCTTGACTTGACCGTTCTATCTTTTAACTGCTCAAGACACAAGTGACGGTTACAAGCCCCATGGTGAAGGTAAAATGAGTAAGTTTTAAGTCTTAATAGTTTACGCTAACTTAGAGATGAGATCTTGCTTGAATGCATGTGTACTTTTAAGGCATGAAACCATTGCAGAAACTCTTGAGTTCACCCTTGCTCAGGGACGAGCAAGAGGTAAGCTTGGGGGAGTTGTTGACGGTCCTGAAGTACCAAATATAATCATCAAATAAATAAAGAAAAGGATCCAAATGCAACCAACACCTAGACTTATGGTTTTATCTGACAGAATTCCATGAGTTTTGGTGTTTGTCTATTTTTGTAGGGGGTTATCAGAAAATACGGAAGAAAGGCCCACACGTCGGGTTTACATAGAGATATTAACGTGCCGCACAATTTTCTATCATCTAGAAGACTCCAAAAGCCACGGGAACAAACGAGAAGGCGATCGGGCCTGGGGGCAGGGCGCCCGCCCTCCGCCCTAGGGCGCTCGCCCTGGTGTAGAGTCCAATCAGGACACGTCTCACGGATTACGCTCCACCGACCTAAAGGATCAAGGATAACCATTCAATCAATGTCGGTTTGATCCAATGGCCTAGATTCACTTGAGGGGACTATATAAGCAGACCCCTTGGCCCCTGGAGGAGAACAAGTTCATCATAGAGTTGAGAGGTGCCCTCGAAGGATAACCTTTCCTCTAAATAGACTTAGGGCTTAGCATCCAATGTGAGAGTAGACTAGATCTACTAGATTGAGACAAATAGAGTGGAGGTGTAGATCAGAGGAAGCTCGGCCTGTCGGTGTCTACTCCGAGGTTGTACCTGCGGGATCAAGTTCTCCTAACCGGAGGCTTGCTCCTTGGATTCTTCAGTAATTCAACTTCTAAATTCTAGTAAGTTCTTCTTTTATTGTTCTTTGGTTTATAAGTTTACTTTAATCTCTTCCGGTTGAGTTTAGAGTAATCATTGCTAGCGTAAACATGGTGTTTGGGCTAGGGTACTCATAGATATCCCCTTCTAGCTCGACTGTGGTAGTAGCGAGGAACGTGATATTTTCGAGTTACCTTTGCAGCCCACATCTCGTTAGCAGGACGGGTAGGGTTTATAGGTGCGAGTTGAACATTGTTGACACTTGCTAACACCACTAGAATACTGGGTTGTCATCCCCAGCATGGCACTAGAGTGTACTATGGTATTTATACGCACACAGATAAATCCGCAAGCGCACGGATACCGTTGTAGCTTTTACCCGGTTAAAGGTTTTATCATATCCACAGGGAAACGGGAGAACCAACTACGCTCTAACTTAACCAAGATAGATAGATAGGTGTAAATAGGAAAGATGGTAGAATTGAATAAGAACAATATTAAAGGTAAGATAACAATGGGTGATAATATGGGAATAGAGAGTAGAGAGATCTAGTATATGGGCGATGGTAGGAGAATAGAGAGGGTAACTATGGTTTCTCTCCTTCAAAGGGGTATGTCTATGTCTGGCACGAACCACGTGATAAGAATACACCACAAAGGATGCTTATCCATATGCCGATAAACCCTACCCGTCCTGCTAACAGGAGGTGGACTACCGGGGACCAACGTAACTGTCACCTACGCGGCCTACCACACGATCCAGCTAGACAGGGGATATCCACAAGTAATATAGGTCAAAGCACCACGCTTACACCTATACTACAACTCTAACCTATAGGGTCCTATAGATTAAAAGTACTCAAAAGAATTGTGAACCAGAACATACATGATTAGTAATTGCATAATGAATTAGAAGTAGATTACCAGAGTCATCCCATGAGCAAGCTTGATTAGAGCTCGATCATGGCGAAGTACAACCGGAGGAAGAACCGACATGCCGGCCTCTCCTCCAATCCTCCCTCACTCTCCATCTTGCTACTATCTAGATCTACTCTAGTTTAGAGATGAGAGGAGAGCTCTCATCTCCAAACCCTAGCTTTTGCTCTGTCTATGAATAATGAATAGGGATCAAGGGGGTGCCTCCTCCAGGGCCCAGGGGGTCTGCTTATATAGTCCCCTCAAGTGAATCTAGGCCGTCGGATCAAACCGACATTGATTGAATGGTTATCCTTGATCCTTTTGGTCGGTGGAGCGTAATCCCCAAAGCGAGTCTTGGTTGGACTCTAGGACAGGGCGGGCGCCCAAGGGGAGGGCGGGCGCCCTGCCCCCGAGCCCGTTCGGCCTCCCGTTCGTTCCCGTGGCTTCTGGAGTCTTCTAGATGATAGTAAATTACGTGGCACGTTCATATCTCTATGTAAACCCGACATGTGGGCCTTTCCTCCATATTTCCTGATAACCCCTTACAGAAATAGACAAACACCAAAACTCATGGAATTCTGTCAGATAAAACCCTAAGTCTGGGTGTTGGTTGCATTTGGATCCTTTTCTTTATTTATTTGATGATTATATTTAGTACTTAAGGACCGTCAACAACTCCCCCAGGCTTACCTCTTGCTCGTCCCTGAGCAAGGATGGACTCAAGAGTTTCTTCTGTGATTTTATGCCTTAAAGGTACACATGCGTTCAAATATAATCTCATCTCTGGGTTATGGTAAACTGTTAAGATTTAAACTTACTCATATTACCTTCCACCATGGGGCTTGCAACCGTCACTTGTGTCTTGAGCATTTAAAAGATAGAACGGTCAAGTCAAACGCCATGTCTCTTGTTCTTTGATCAACTATAGCTCTGGAGTTTTTGTAGATTTTCAAATAAAACTTAGAGATTCCTTGTATGACTCTCTCAAATCTCTCTTTTGTGGTATTTCTGGATCCTTACCAAGGCAGTGATGATATACGCCTTCTCTCAAAGTATGTAGTATTTGTGGTATGAGGCATAGTGATATTGCCTTCTCTTTTACCCTACTCTAATAAGGTTTGATATCTGGAGCTCATAGGTGGGAGACAGCTAATACATACTTACAAGACATTTATTGCATAGTCAAACCATGGATCCAGAGAAACAAGTCAATAAGTCAAATCAAGGTGTGCATGTGTGGCGAATGAATGGTGTATGGTGATGATGGTGATAACGGTGAAAACATCGGTGAAAGTCTAATACTAATTTTGCTCTTTTGATTGGATACATACCTTTCTTGCACTTTGAAACTTTTTGAAGGGAATGAGATGCTCTATATTTTCTTTTTCTTCTTTTCTCTCAGGTGGGTATCTTGTACCCCTAATTCTACTGTCGGACACTTGTCCATTTTTACGTCTCGTCTCACTTTTTCTTTTCTTCGAGGTTTCGGGCACTTGCCCCTTTTCATTTCCTCGTATTCACTCTTTTTTTCAGAGCACTCACCCTCCTAGAATAATGTAGCAAGTGGTAGTAACCAAAATATCAAGAGCATTTATTTCACGGGGAATAATAGGGATAGGATAATGTTTTTGGCTATTCTCTCCTGGATAGGAGTAGAATAATTTTGGGTGAATCTAGAGATGGAAATGAGTGGATGTATGTGGATGCGTACTTCTAGAGTAGAAGCAGCATGTATGAGTGAACGTGCAAGTGGATCTTGATTTTAACCGCATGACAAGCTCCTAAGGGTCTACACAGCTTGACCACACTCAATGCTCATAAGCAGTAAAAAGTAAATGTATGGTTCATAGTCTAATAAGCATGTATACATGGCTGTGGTAGGATTTTAAACTCTCATCATACAGGAACTCATCATGCAACATTTTAAAGGTTTTCAAAGATAAAATTCTCCAGAATTCTATCATCTCTAGGAATAGATAAACAGCAACTCAACCTTCCCATATCATATCCATTAACGACTTAGACTTTAGATCAAGTACTCTTCCCATAAGTTCACGTTTAGAGCAAATCTTAATTCATAACAGTCATGCCTAAACTTGAGAGAGATTTCAATTTTAAGAACTAGTCATGGCAGAGCAACTATTCATCATTTCTATGTGAGAGCTTATCATGAGGGTTCATAGCAAACTTTATTTATTTATTTATTTATTTATTTATTTATTTAGCAAACTAAGCAAAGATATATATAAAAGCACAAAATCTTTATTTGGGTTTTTATGATTACATCTTTTTATTGTTTGAGTAAAATATAAACGCGAGTAGAAACACTTAGCTGGATAAATGGGGGTGCTCTCCCCCAAGCTGGATTTTGACGTAATTTCTTCTGATGTAGCTAGCAGGTGGCGGAGGTGTATTTGAATGTCGGCAGCACCCTGACAACAATTAGGATGTCCTCCGTCTGCTAGTCTTCTTTGATCCTTGAATTCTATGGAGCTCAAATAGACAACAAAGCTTTGTGGAACTGGTTAAGTGTTAGCATAAATATCTAGCCTTTATCATGTTGAGCCTCCTCTAATAAATATTACTCTCTTTGGTAGGATCATAAATTTATTTTTATATTTTCATTTCTATAGGACAGGAATATATTTTATTTTATTTTTACACCACCACAGTGAATGTAATTATGGGTTTTATGCCACGAGCATACTCACATGGGGCTTACTATTTTTAACATTTTTTTTTCTTTTCAAGATAGCATGATTAACTTACAAATCATTTAAGGAAAGTAAATAATTAACGGAAAAAGGGAATGCAGAAAGGATAAATATGGATAACTACCGATTTTACCTTTCGGCAAGGGTTCAGTGTTTTAAGTCTTCTAAACAAGACTTCTCATCGTGTTCATTCTTTAGGTGCGTCATTTGATTCAGGTGTGGACTTGACGTCTGCACCTCTTGATACGGTGTCACCCATGTTCTTCGTTTGCCTAGCAGTTCAAAGTGCGGCGTTGGCAGTATCTTGCTCAGTGTGTTTGTTCTCGTAGATCCAGGTCCTTCACTTGGTGGAATCTAGGAGTTGTAAAACTCCACCATGTTTTGCTCCAAGTGTACCTGCTCATAGAGACAAGGCAGAGATCAAGTGCATGGGCCCTGTTGGTGGAAAACACCAACAGAACCAAAAGTATATTTATTCTTCTCTATCCTTAATCATAGGGAGCAAGACAAAGTTGATGGGTGATAAGTTCACGAGTGTAGCATTTATAACATTTGTCAAATCAGATCGCTCAACCTTATGGAAAGATAATCTATCTATGTATATGCCTTTTTCTTTATATCTTCCCAAAGATTGAATGTGCAACATTTTAGCTCATATGATTAGGAGTGTGGGATCACAAAGGTGGAAGGACTAAACATGTTGAATCGATTGGGTTGGTTAACCTAGAGTTGTAAATCATATATGTTTGTCTCTTTATTTAAGTGAACGCCAGAATCAAGGAGAAGCTTATAAAAGTGATAGTCACATATATTAAGATGTTACCTTAATTGAAGAGTGATGGTACAGTATCACCTTGTGGAAGCTTTCCTTTCTTAGCGGTTGTGCATCGTGTTTATGTACTTTGTCTCCTTCCATGGATCATCTCTCTATGATGAATGAGCTATGTCCTTCTTGTGCAAATTGTTAAACTTCATGTGTCTCTCTCTTCATCTCCGATGTGAGTTTATCTCAGGACTTCCCAGGTCGATATTGAAAGTTTTCCTGTAGGGGTTAGTCCGACAAAATATACCAATGTCTACACAAGCAGTTTTAGTTCAATAACCGAACTAGACTCCATGTATAATCAGATTAAGGAAGGTTGTTTAACCTAAGCACCATGCTTAATTTAAAAGCCAATAGAATTATGTGCAGTACTTCCAAACTAACACTTACTAGGATAAACAAAGGTAGCGTGATGGCATTAAAGTAGTGTGATTAGTATTTAACAAATTCAGCATGTCTCAAAGGTAGGGACAACCAACATAGCAACATGGCAAAGGATGTTTTTATGTAAAGTACTCCCCCAAGCTTGAATTTTGCAAAATTCAAGTTTGGATTTAATTCAATGTTGTATGATGATTGGTTGGACATACCTTGTGCTTGTCATTCATACGATCTTCTTGCTCCAATCCTGGAAAGGTTAGTGACAAGAATACCCAAAGGAATATTTTACAATTATCCTTATATGCTCAATACACAAGGTGATGTTGTAAATAATTAAAAGCTCATGTTACGATCTGATCAATGCTTATTTTAGGACACTAAGCTTGTCCTTGGGAAACCATCAATTTATGTCGGCGAAGTGGTTTCCTTTCCAACGCTGACCTATATCAAGATCAACTCAACGAGATCTGCAATATTTATTATAGACATATGCATCGACAACCGCCCTTTTAAAGTTTTTATAAATATAAAGGAAGAGGGGGTTGGAGATCTAAAATGTGGTGATGTTGGAGAGACCAATAGATTCGGAAGATGTTGCATATGAGCATGGAGTGGCTATGAAATAAATTCCATGCTCATTAATGTTATCTTTGTCTCCAATCTGAATGTTCTGAGTTTCTCCTAGATTAGTCTTACCTATGTCCTCTTCTGTAGTTGGATGAATATCATCTTCAAAGGGAGTCAAGAACTCACCATTTGAAATTGAGCCAAAGTCAGAATCCATTAAGGCTTCTTCCTTGTCCATCCATTCTACACATTCTAGCCATTTAGAACTTGTGATCAGGAAAGGGGAGGTGTTAGAATTTTCTATATGGCTTAGCTCTCCTTCTATGACATTACTTGACATGTCATCCTCATGGTCTTTTTGACTCTTATGGTTTGATCGTTTTGATGGATTGCTAGGATCATCATGAGACTTAAAAGGAGAGGGATAAGAGTGGTCTCTAAGGTCAAGGATGGATTTAGAATTTGTGAACATGGAAGGGGAGCAGATAGAATCTTCTATATGGTTTAGCTCTCCTTCACTTGATATGTCATCCTCGACTTCTTCATAATAGAAACCAGGACATTCTCTAAGAGAACCATTATTGCAAGGATTTGAATTATCCCTGCTTGAAAGTCTCTTATGGAACCAGAAGTCTAAACCATCAGCATCTGAAAGATTTAAGGTCGGAATTCCTTCCTCCCATGAAGAATTTTGGGGTATTGATGGTTTATGATCGATAGCTAAAGTTTGGGATTGAAGTGGTTGTGATCTGGCTATCAAAACTTCTTCTTGTCTAAGAACTGGTTCTTTCTCTTTCTCAGGGATATAAAAGCTAGGAGACTTTCTGCTCATTAAATCAATCAAATTCCAAGCATCACTAGCGGACAGGTGGTGGAAAGATCCTCCAGAGGCCGCATGAAGGGTTTGCTTATTTTCCCTACTAAGTCCCTTAAAAGAGTGAAATAGAAGAACTTGTTCTGGAATAGAAAGCTTTGGGCCAGTGAGAGTATGGTCAATAAAGCGGTCCCATGATTCGCCAAGAGATTATTCTTCTAATTGTCTAAAAGAAAGAATCTCGAGCTAAAGATTCGCCACTTTGGAGATCGGAAAATATTTAGAGAGAAACTATTGTATAGCTCCTTCCAATCTCCATGAGCACTTCCTATGTTGAGTTTATACCAATGTCTAGTTTTTCCCGTTAAAGAGAACGGAAAGAGCTTCCATTTAAGGGTCTCATCGGACATGCCTTCAATGCAAAGGAGGTCACAGACTCGATAAAACTCTCTTAGGTGTGTGTATGGGTTTTCCTCACCTTCTCCTGAGAAAGGTTGTTTTTGAAGAAATTCTATGTATTCTGGGCTTATCTCAAAACTAGATGTCATGATAGGCTTTGAAGATTTTGGTGGTTCGAGATGTGTGCCCATAGGTCTATTAAACTGATAGATAGACATGTTTATATTCATGATAGACCAGAGATCAAGGATTAGATAAGAAGAAAGAATAGCAGAGATGAGGCAAAGGATAAAAGGAAAATATATTTTTTTTATTTTTTTAGAAAATGATTAAGCTAGTTCGTAGTCAACTCAGCAACCGTTTCCCCAGCAACGGCGCCAAAAATGCTTCTTGACACTTGCTAACACCACTTGAATACTAGGTTGTCATCCCCAGCATGGCACTAGAGTGTACTATGGTATTTATACACACACAAATAAATGCGCAAGCGCACGGATACCGTTGTAGCTTTTACCCGGTTAAAGGTTTTATCGTATCCACAGGGAATCGGGAGAACCAACTACGCTCTAACTTGCCCAAGATAGATAGATAGGTGTAAATAGAAAAGATGGTAGAATTGAATAAGAACAATATTAAAGGTAAGATAACAATGGGTGATAATATGGGAATAGAGAGTAGAGCAATCTAGTATATGGGCGATGGTAGGAGAATAGAGAGGGTAACTATGGTTTCTCTACTTCAAAGGGGTATGTCTATGTCTGGCACGAACCACGTGATAAGAATACACCACAAAGGATGCTTATCCATAGGCCGATAAACCCTACCCGTCCTGCTAACAGGAGGTGGACTACAGGGGACCAACGTAACTGTCACCTACGCGGCCTACCACACGATCCAGCTAGACAGGGGATATCCACAAGTAATCTAGGTCTAAGCACCACAATTACACCTATACTACAACTCTAACCTATAGGGTCCAATAGATTAAAAGTACTCAAAAGAGTTGTGAACCAGACATAAATGATTAGTAATTCCATAATGAATTAGAAGTAGATTACCAGAGTCATCCCATGAGCAAGCTTGATTAGAGCTTGATCACAGAGTTTCTCCTAGAATGGTCTCGCCTCTGTCCTCTTCTGTAGTTGGATGAATCTCATCTTCAAAGGGAGTCAAGAACTCACCATTTGAAATTGAGCCAAAGTCAGAATCCATTAAGGCTTCTTCCTTGTCCATCCACTCAATGGTGATAGCACATGGATTTTTAATGCCCTCTAGCCATTGATGTTGCTCTTCTCGATCCTCCTTATGGTCTTGGTGACTCTTATGCATGGGATGTCTAGAGAGATTCATAGGATCATCGGGAGGTTCAAGAGAAAGAGCATAGTAGAAATTATTAGGCTCAAGGATTGGTTTAAAGATAGGTTCGAATGAGTCATCAAAAGTGGCCGTAGAAGGTGTGAAGATGAGATTGTCTTCTAAATGGCTTCGCTCTCCTTCTATTGCATCACTTAAGATGCCACCCTTGAGTCTTTCTAGATGTCCATCAGAGGGATTGGATTTGAGATGCTTTCTAAGAGATCCCTTCTTAGGAAGGTTCAGACTATATGCACTCAAAGGTCTCTTATGAAGCAGGAAGTTTAAGCTCATCCCAAAATGAATTTCCAAAGGTAGAATTTCTTCTTCCCTTAGATGATTTTGGAGCACTACTAGTTTAGGTTGGATAACCAAATCATGGGATTGAAATATTTGGAAATCAGCTATTGAAACTTCCTTTCCTCATCTGGGAGATGATTCCTTCTCTATCTCTAGGATTTTTTTATGAATACTAGTGCAAGAATGATGTCTATGACTGAAGACATACCTTGCTTTACTAACAGATAAAGAAATAAAAACTCTACCAAAGGTTATATGATTAAGACCAATATGAAAATATCGAGGAAAAACATGGTCGTGTAGGGCTAGGTCTAAACCAAAATTTATAGAAAGATTAAAAGATTCCCTAGGTGTAGCTAAAAGTTCATTATCTTCTTGATTAAAAGATATGACTTCGGCTATAGAAAATTGTTTGTTTTGACCACAGCCATTATCTTTAAGGATGATCTACTGTTCTGTTCGGGAGGCTCGCGGAATCTAGACACCATAGAGGATGTTCGACCTGCACCTATAAACCCTATTGATCCTGCTAACAGGAATATGGGCTACAAAGGTAACTCAAAAATGTCACGTTCCTCGCTACTACCATGGTCCGGCTAGATAGGGGATATCTATGAGTATCCTAGCCCAAACACCACATTTACGCTAGAGATAATTACTCTAAACTCTACGCGAAGAGATCAAAGTAAACTCATAAACCAAAGGACAATAAAACAAAAAACTTACTAGAATTTAGAAGTCGAAATACTGAAGAATCCTAGGAGCAAGCCTCGGGTTAGGAGACTTGATCCCGCAGGTACAACCTCGGAGTAGATGTTGACGGTTCTTACGTATCAATTTTAATTATCAAATAAACAAGAGAAATAACCAATATGCAACCAACACCTAGAATTAGGGTTTGATCTGACAGAATTCCACGAGTTTTGTTGTTTATCTATTTCTGCAGGGGGTTATCAGAAAATAAGGAAGAAAGGGCCACATGTGGGGATTACATAGAGATATCAACGCACCGCACAATTTTCTACCATCTAGAAGACTCCAGAAGCCACGGGAACAAAGCGGAGGCCGAAATGGGCCTAGCCCAGGGCGCCCGCCCTGAGGACCACGGCGACCGCCCCCCTCTGTACTCCAATCGGGACTCTTTTCGCGGATGATGCTCCAGCGACCTAAAGGATCAAGGATAACCGTCTAATCAATGTTGGTTTGATCCAACAGCCCACATTTACCTGAGGGGACTATAAAACCAGACCCCTTGGCCCCTGGAGGAGACAAGTTTTCTCATAGAGTTGGGAGGAGCCCTCGAAGGAATACCTCTCCTCCAAAATAATATTTCTTTTTAGGCTTAGCAACCAATGTGAGTAGAAATAGATCTTCTAATTTCTACTAGATTGAGAGAGATAGAGTGGAGGTGTAGATCGGAGGAAGCCCGGCCTGTCGGTGTCTACTCTGAGCTTGTACCTGCGGGATAAAGTTCAGCTAACCCGAGGCTTGCTCCTAGGATTCTTCAGTATTTCGACTTCTAAATTCTAGTAAGTTCTTGTTTTATTGTTCTTCTGGTTTATGAGTTTACTTTAATCTCTTCGCGTAGAGTTTAGAGTAATCATCTCTAGCGTAGACATGGTGTTTATGCTAGGATACTCATAGATATTCCCTGACTAGCTAGACCGTGGTAGTAGCGAGGAACGTGACATTTCCGAGTTATCTTTGCAGACCATATCTCGTTAGCAGGAAGGATAGGGTTTATAGGTGCGGGTTGAACATCCTTTGTGGTGTCTAGATTCCGTTAGCCTCCCCAATAGAATAGTAGATCATCCTTACCAAGGTTAGAAGGAGATTACGGTTGTAGTCTTCTCTATTTATCACTCACATCGAGAAACAATCTTTGTTGCCTAAAGGGTTAGTAGTAATAGACCAGGTTAGTCAGATGCACTCTTTCTCCTAGTGGTAAAGAAATAAATACGATACTCTGGATAACCTCCCGGGTGAAGTGCTCACCAATATCCATGCGCTTGTGGATCAATTCCTTATTGCGTTCCCAAATATCAACAAGCATTTCTGGCGCTGTTGCCGGGGAGAAAGACGGTTTGCTGAGATAACCTTGAGTCTTACTACTAGCTTGTATCTATACTTTTTATCTTTTCTTATCTTTTATATTCTGTATTTATTTTCTTTACTCTTACCTTATGGAAAACCAAGATTCTAAATCAATCTACCAATTTGCAACACCTTCGGAAACTGACCTTTTACCGTGGGAGTCATCACAGCCTATCCAAACATCCCAGTATAGGTTAAGTTCTAGGTTGATTGCCATGATACAAAACCTATCTTTTTTGGGAAAGGAAGACGAAAACCCTTACCTTCATATTAGAGATTTTGAGCAAACATGTGATTGTCTTCGCATTGAAGGCATTTTTGATAAAACTTTACGTTGGAAGCTTTCTCCTTTTTCCTTAAGGGGAGAAGCTAGACAATGGTACAGTCAGAAGGTAAGTCAACAACGAGGTGAATGAGGAGTTTTACGAGCCAACTTTTGTCTAGATTTTTATTCCCTCGACCGTATCGGCGACCTTAGACTTGAAGTCCTATCTTTTAAACAAAAAGATAATGAAACTTTGGGAAAATCCTAGAAACGTTTTTCTGATCTTTTAGAATCTGGTCCAAACCTTAATCTTGAAGACCCTGTTCTTTTATTTCACTTTTTTCAAGGTCTTCAGAAAAATCACAAACAAATGCTACACACAATGTCTAGAGGTTCTTTCTTTTTCATCCCTACTGATGAAGCTAGAGTGATCCTAGATAGAATCCTAGAAGCTGAGATGGATAATACCCTTCATGATGAAACCTACGAAGCCGAAGTAGACACTCTGCCAAATTCTTCATCTACTTTAGCTATCCCAAGTTCTGAGCCACAAGAGGAAGAAATTCCACCACCAGACTTCATGCTGGATATAGAATCTGATCTTTTTGCCGATTTTGGAAACATTTCAAACTACCATTCTATTGACAAACCCCAAAATGGCCAGTTTAGCATTTATTTACCAAATGAATATCAATTAAGAGAGCTTATCTGAGTCATGAGTAGCGAGTGGTTGGAGGAATCAGAGCTTTCCTCTGATGTGATCCGTTTGGACACACCCTCTATAACTATACGCAGTGCTTATAATTCTGATCAATTTAATGCTCTCTATAATCCTGTTGTGGGGATCAACATCATGTCTGAATCTTTTGCACTTAAACTATTTAAAAATCTTGTCTTAACCCCCACAACAAAGGTCATAAAGGAATCTTCGGGACGATTAGTCCCCAGTCTTGGAATTATTAATGTCCTACCTCTTACGGTAGAAGGCTCCATGGTTCATTTGAACTTCTATATCTTTTGATACATGGGACTTCGACCTGTTGATAGGACAACCTTTTAGAAGACTCCTTTATGAAGGTCATACTAGAAAGCTACAAATTTCTTTTCGAAAAGCTTTTAAAATCCCAATAACAATTTCACACTCCTTAAATAATAAGGCCGAGTGATATCTTTTGCCTGATCCAATGGAGGAGGTAAAGGCTGCATCTCTTGAACTTTTAGAAGAATCAGACTTAGAATACGAAACTCCTTTCTTCATAGAAGAAGAAGCCAAACCTTCTGAACCTGAACCCTTAGATGAGTTTGCAGAAACACCTAGACCTCCCATAGAGCTTAAAACTTTACCAGCCGGTCTTATCTATGCTTTCCTAAACAATAATCCAGAGTTTCCTGTGATCATTAGTGATAAACTCACTCAGGAGTAAACTCTATGATTGATGGCCATTCTTGAAAAACATCACTCAGTTTTCGGCTACTCACTCCAAGATCTTACAGGAATCAGTCCTATGATTTGTACCCATCTTATTCCAACAGATCCTTCTGTTTCACCTTCTCGAGAACCCCAATGTAGACTTAACAACACTATGAGAGAGGTAGTTAAGAAGGAAGTTATAAAGTTGCTGCATGTAGGGATTATATATCCTGTGCCGCACAGTGAGTGGGTAAGCCCAGTTCAAGTTGTGCCTAAAAAGGGAGGCATGACTGTTATTATGAATGAAAAGAACGAGCTAATTCCGCAACGCACCGTCACAGGATGGCGGATGTGCATAGACTATAGAAAACTAAACAAAGCCACGAGAAAGGATCATTTTTCTTTACCTTTCATAGATGAGATGCTAGAGTGATTAGCGAACCATTCGTTCTTCTGTTTCTTAGATGGATATTCAGGGTATCATCAGATCCCGATCCATCCCGATGATCAAAGCAAAACAACTTTTACGTGCCCATTTGGAACTTTTGCTTACCGTAGAATGTCTTTTGGGTTATGTAATGCACCAGCTTCTTTTCAAAGATGCATGATGTCTATATTTTTTGATATGATTGAAGAGATTATGGAAGTTTTCATGGATGATTTCTCTGTTTATGGAAAAACTTTTAATAGTTATCTTGAAAACTTAGACAAGGTTTTGCAAAGATGTGACGAAAATCACTTATAACTTAATTGGGAAAAATGTCATTTCATGGTTAGAGAAGGAATAGTGCTGGGACACCTAGTGTCTGAAAGAGGTATTGAGGTAGACAAAGCTAAAATTGAAGTAATTAAACAACTACCTCCACCTGTGAATATAAAAGGAATTCGAAGCTTCCTTGGCCATGCTGGTTTTTATCGTAGATTCATAAAAGATTTTTCATTCATTGCTAGACCACTTACTCTTTTGCTAGCCAAGGATGCTCCTTTCGAATTTGATGATGCATGTCTAACATCTTTCAATTTATTAAAGAAAGCACTCATCTCTGCACCAATCATTCAACCCCCTGAGTGGTCGTTGCCTTTTGAAATTACGTGTGATGCTAGTGATTATGCTGTGGGGGCAGTTTTGGGACAAACTAAAAATACGAAGCATCATGCAATTGTTTATGCCAGTAAAACTTTGACAGGAGGTCAACTTAACTATGCAACCACTGAAAAAGAGCTTCTGGCTGTTGTCTTTGCCATTGATAAATTTAGATCTTATTTAGTTGGAGCTAAAATAATTGTTTACACTGATCATGCTGCACTAAAATATTTGCTCACTAAAAAAGATGCTAAACCTCACCTGATTAGATGGATCTTATTACTCCAAGAATTTGACTTAGAAATAAAAGATAAAATGGAGTAGAAAATTTTGTTGCAGATCACTTGTCTAGAATGTATTTTAAGAATCCACAGGAAACCCCCATCAATGATTCACTCCGGGACGACATGCTCTACGGGATTAACAGGTCTGACCCCTGGTATGCAGATATTGTTAATTTTATGGTTTCAGGGTATGTACCGCTAGGAGCAAACAAGAAGAAGCTTATTCAAGAAAGTCGTTCACATATGTGGGATAAGCCATACCTCTTCCGAGTATGCTCTGATAGCTTACTCAGGAGATGTGTCACCACTGAGGAAGGATGGAAGATCATCGACAGATGTCATTCATCACCATATTGAGGTCACTATGGAGCATTCCATACACATTCAAAGATCTGGCAGTGTGGATTCTACTGGCCTACAATGTATGAAGACATGAAGCAATATATCCGAAGATGTGGGCCATGTCAAATGCACGGAAACATAAATACAAGGGATGCAATGCCACTCACCAACAACCTTCAGATTGAGCTCTTTGATGTTTGGGGAATAGACTATATGGGTCCATTTCCTCCATCAAAGAAGTGTGAGTACATCTTGGTGGCAGTTGACTACGTCTCCAAGTGGGTAGAGGCATTACCTTGCAAGCATGCCGACAACATCAGTTCAAAAAGGATGTTTGAAGAAATTATATTTCCAAGATTTGGAGTCCCCAAAGTAGTGATAAGTGATGGAGGAGCACACTTCATCGATAAATGCTTCAAGCAATATCTATCAAAACATGGAATCTGTCACAACGTCGCTACCCCCTATCATCCTCAGACAAGTGGCCAAGCAGAGACTTCCAACAAATAAATCAAGAATATTCTTTAGAAGACAGTCAATGAATTGGGAACGACATGGAAAGACAGGTTACCCTGATGCACTCTGGGCATACCGGATAGCATACAAGACTCCAATTAGAATGCCCCCATACCAATCGGTGTACGGGAAGACTTGCCACTTACCTGTTGAACTAGAGTGCAAAGCACACTGGGCCATAAAGAGATGGAATATGGACCTAGATGTTGCTGGAGATCATAGAAGAATGCAACTATCAGGATTGGAAGAATGGTGAGAGAAAGCATATCACAATTCGAAGATCTACAAAGAAAGAGTCAAAAGGTGGCATGACAAGATAATCAAGAAGAAGGAGTTCACACCCGGAGATAAGGTATTACTTTTTAATTCTAGGGTGAAGCTTTTCGGGCATGGAAAACTCCGGAGCAAATGGGAAGGACCATTCAAGGTAATTAATTCATCATCCCACGGAGCTATCACACATCAAAATGACGAAGGTACGTTATTCAAGATAAATGGTCAACGTCTTAAATTGTTTTTAGAGCCCAATAAAGAATTAGAAGAAATAGACACAGTCCATTTTTACCTTCCCATGGAGAATTAGAGCCCGACCTTTTTAGTCTGATGTTTTTGGGTCATACATATATTTTCCTAAATAGTTTTGCATCTAGAAACACGCTCGAGGAAGCGGACCCACAGAGGAGAATGAGAGAGGGCGGGCACCCTGATCAAGTGGGCGGGCGCCTAGCTCCTGTTCCCCCTCGTTCCCCATTTTCTCTGTTATGGAAAACACACTTATGGTAATCCGAATAATCCCTCAGATGGAAAGTTTCTCACGCACATCGACGGGAGCAACCCGAACAACCCCTAGAGGCACTTTTTGACCCCTATATAAACAGACCCCTGACATCAGTTTTCAAACACCAATCTATCCAAGCCTTCTATTCTTCTTCAATTAGAGCTTGTTTAGTCCCTCGCTGCTCCAATGGCCGAGAAGTTCCACGATGATTGGGAAGTCGTCCCCTTCAACCTCAACATGGAGCCTGCGGAAGACCCCGACGCCCGTGCTCTCGTCCCGGCCAACACAGAGCGACAGCTAGAAGCCATGCCATTACGCCAACGCAGCTCCGCCCAATCCTATCATGCTGAACTAGTTCTGACCGCACCGCCACAACCCCTACTCCTCAAGGGATCATCATCCAAGACGAAGACCACCATCAAGGTGCCAACCGGCACAAGGATCCTTCCACCTAGACCCAATGAGAGGGTCGTTGGAGTCAAGACCAACCAGAGCGGCGAGATCAGTAGCATACGCTACACTACGGAGGAGGAAAGGCCTTACTTTGAAGGGATTAGAGCAGCCAAAGTCCGTTTCATCCCTCCAAAGGCAGCCTCGAAGCACGCTCTCAATGCTTTTGAGACACCTCCCAAGCATCACAAGACTATAGTAGATATTGATGAGGACGTTCGCAGGCTAGACAAAGTTATCATAGACCTTCAGTCCTCGATTAATTCCCTCACTAGGCAGCTCTCTAACCAGAACACCGTTATACTAGGCCTTAGGCATGATCTTGCCAGTGCCAATAAGAAGATTAAGGAATTAGAGCGCCACTAAGTTATCTAGATTGGACCTTGAGGCAATGCATCTTAGTCATTTATCTTTAAATTCGGTTTAGGTTTAGTATTATCATCAGTTTGTTACTATTGTCATTAGTTTGCTACTAGTCTTTTGTAATAAATGCCTCAAGATTAATAAAGAGTATTATTATTATTACTATTATGTCTTGTGTGTCTCTACTTTATTCTTGTGCAAGAAAGCAGAAAACAAGTATGGGGGAGATCCCTCGACATGCCAAACACACTTCGACTACACCACTTCACGATTCAGGTACACACTATGCACACTTTACACATACACATATATATCTTGGATTATGCAGAATACTGTTTCCGACATGATAAATTAACAAGCTTAAAATGTTTCTAAATATGATTAATCTCACTCTGTGATATTTCCTGAAACTTGCAATTATTAAAAAATCATTTTAAAACCCTGTGTTACTTAAGTTAGTGTGGAATGTGAGATGGTAAAGTATGAGTTTCTTATTCTTGATATCATTGTTGCTTGGAGAATTTATTTCAAAATTCTTCAAAATTCTTGCTACCATCCTCAGTGTTTTATATGCCTGATAAAACTGAAAATATTAATTATGATTATAAAGGCTATCTACTCTGTATTGAGTTTGTTCAAAATGAGTTAGACCCTTGTTGAGAGATTTATCATGCTCCTAAGATCAAGACATTTATTCAGAAAGATTCACTCTTCCGAAGTATTATTTCATTAGAGGCATGGGCTATGCAAAAATAAAGATATTTCGATGAAATAAAAAGAGCAAGTGCTCGATAACCTCGCAGAAAAATGGACGAGTGTACGGCAGTAGAATTAGGGGTACCTCGGTATCCACTTAAAAAAAATAAGAAAAAGAAAATGATAACCCATGGTCCCTCTAATAAGCAATATGCCAGCAAGAGTTGACAAAGATTTTAATTTCCAAAGTTTTTGATCTAAGAGTATGACATTCCCCTCCTCGGATCCCGTTTTGATCAGGCAATAAATACAAGGTAAGTATGCTTGAGAATTTTTTGCAAATTAAAACAGCCTGTGATCCGAGAGAACCTATGAGGATAAAAGGTATGCTAACTTTCTTTCAAAAATATACAAAAACTCCAAGTGATAGGATTATGAAGAAAGGATCTTTACTCTTAACCATGTACTTCCCTCACTATAGTACACAGTGGATTTTAACACCCTGCAAATATAAAGAAAATGTTTTACCCCAGATATTGTTCTTAACCATCCTTTTCTCGAGGACGAGTAAAAGCCTAAGTATGGGGGTATTTGTTGACGGTTCTAAAGTATCAATTTTAATTATCAAATAAACAAGAGAAAGGACCAATATGCAACCAACACCTAGAATTAGGGTTTGATCTGATAGAATTCCACGAGTTTTGTTGTTTATCAGTTTCTGCAGGGGGTTATCAGGAAATAAGGAAGAAAGGGCCACATGTTGGGATTACATAGAGATATCAACGCACCGCGCAATTTTCTACCATCTAGAAGACTCCAGAAGCCACGGGAACAAAGCGGAGGCCGAAAGGGGCCTAGCCCAGGGCGCCCGCCCCCCACTGTACTCCAATCGGGACTCTTTTCGCGGACGACACTCCATCGACCTAAAGGATCAAGGATAATCGTCCAATCAATGTCGGTTTGATCTAACAGCCCATGTTTACCTGAGTGGACTATAAAACCAGACCCCTTGGCCCCTAGAGGAGACAAGTTTTCTCATAGAGTTGAGAGGAGCCCTCGAAGGAATACCATTCCTCTAAATAAAATTTCTTTTTAGGCTTAGCAACCAATGTGAGTAGAAATAGATCTTCTAGTTTCTACTAGATTGAGAGTGATAGAGTGGAGGTGTAGATCGGAGGAAGCCCGGCCTATCGGTGTCTACTCCGAGCTTGTACCTGCGGGATCAAGTTCTCCTCACCTGACGCTTGCTCCTAGGATTCTTCAGTATTTCAACTTCTAAATTCTAGTAAGTTCTTGTTTTATTGTTCTTTTGGTTTATGAGTTTACTTTAATCTCTTCGCGTAGAGTTTAGAGTAATCATCTCTAGCGTAGACGTGGTGTTTAAGCTAGGATACTCATAGATATTCCCTGACTAGCTTCACCGTGGTAGTAGCGAGGAACGTGACATTTCCGAGTTACCTTTGCAGACCATATCTCATTAGCAGGAAGGATAGGGTTTATAGGTGTGGGTTGAACATCCTTTGTGGTGTCTAGATTCCGTTAGCCTCCCCAATAGAACAGTAGATCATCCTTACCAAGGATAGAAGGAGATTACGATTGTAGTCTTCTCTATTTATCACTCACATCGAGAAACATTCTTTGTTGCCTAAAGGGTTAGTAGTAATAGACCGGGTGAGTCAGATGTACTCTTTCTCCTAGTGGTAAAAAAAATAAATACGATACTCTGGATAACCTCTCGGGTGAAGTGCTCACCGATATCCGTCCGCTTGCGGATCAATTCCTTATTGCGTTCCCAAATATCAACAGTAGACACCGACAGGCCGGGCTTCCTCCGATCTACACCTCCACTCTATCTCTCTCAATCTAGTAGAACTAATTCTACTCTCACATTGGATGCTATACCCTAAGGGAACCTCTATCTCTGAATAGTAGGCCCGCTCTAGCTCGTGTCTTCATGAGTGACCCGTTGAAGTACATCATCCTTAGTTCTACCTTGCCCTAAGCTAGGGGGAGTTGGGTGTCTGTCCATCCCGCAACGAAATCTACCAGTGCCTGAGACTTGATGGCTTTGCGAGGCACATTTGTGAGGGTCTCCCCCATGAGCTTGACTGACCACTTGGCGATCCTAATAGTGGCCTCTTGGTTCTGGATGATCTCGCCCAGCGAGAAGGACGAGACTACCGTGATCGGATGGCCGAGGAAGTACTGCTGCAGCTTGCGTCGAGCGAGAATCACAGCATAAATCAATTTTTGAATTTGGGGGTATCGTACCTTTGTCTCTGAGAGCACCTCACTATTGAAGTAGACTGGCCGCTGAACTGGTACCGCGTGCCCTTCCTCTGGTCTTTCGACCACCACGGCCGCGCTAACGACATGGGTCATTGTCGTGACGTACAGGAGCAGTTGTTCTGTGGGTCGAGGGGGCACCAAGATCGGAGTGGTGGTCAGCATCCTTTTTAGTTTGTTGAGGGCTTCCTCAACCTTAACAGTCCAGGCAAAGCGCTCTGCTTTCTTCAGGAGCCGTTACAACGGCAACGCTTTTCCCCCAACCTCGAGATGAAACGCCTCAGTGCCGCCAGACAGCCTGTTACTTTTTGTACACCCTTGACGTCTCGAATAGGCCCCATCTTGGTGATGGCCGAGACTTTCTCGGGGTTAGCCTCGATGCCGTGCTTGGAGACTGTTGACAGTCCTTAATGCTCACATTTAACCGTCAACTAATCATGGAAAAGGACCTATATGCAACCAACATCCAAAATTAGGGTTTCATCTGACAGAATTCCATGAGTTTTGGTGTTTGTCTATTTCTGCAGGGGGTTATCAGGAAATATGGAGGAAAGGCCCACACGTCGGGTTTACATTGAGATATTAACGTGTGCGCCAATTTTCTATCATCTAGAAGACTCCAGAAGCCACGGGAACGAAAGGGAGGTCGAGCGGGCCTAGGGGCAGGGCGCCCGCCCTCCCCCAGTGGGTGCCCGCCCTGCACTGGTGACCAATTAGGATAGGTCTCGCGGATTGTGCTCCACCACCTTTGAGGATCAAGGAAAACCGTGCGATTAAGGTCGGTTTGATCCGACGGCCCATGTTCATTTGGAAGGGCTATATAAGGAGGCCCCCTGGCCCCTGGAGAACATACCTCTTCTACAGAATCAAAGCTAGGGTTTCAATTATTCATCCAAGTAGAGAGGATCCCTCTAGTTCATCTAGTTCTAGTTCTAGTTGTAATCTGCAAAATAGGGAGAGAGAAGAGGAGAGCGGAGGAGGAGCCGGACCTGTCAGATCTTCCTAAACATTGTACTTTTGCAGCAACTGGTTCGTTCTTCATCGTTCTCCAAGTTCTTCAATTCATAATTTTTGAGTTCTTTAATTACTTTTATTTACATTCAAGTTATTTATTAGATTCCCACTTGCATCAAGTGTTCTAGTCTTTGAAACACTAGAATAGTAATTAATAGATTAGACGTGGTGTTTAGTCTTGCAATTACCTGGAATTACACCCACTCTTGCAGATTGTTGTGGTCGCCCTAGGGTAGTGACAGCCCTAACGGTCGACGTATTCCACCTCGTTCGGATCAGTGTTTGTAGGACCGAAGTCAGAGCTTCGTAGCCCCCTTCTCATCTCTTTCTGTGGTTAGTGTTCTGATGTCCCTAAATAAATAATCTTTGAAGTAATTCTTGATTCTTAGATCAACTAGAGAACTCTCAGGAAACTTCCTCTCTTCCCACCAAAAATAATTATATAGTTATCCTTAGGCGATCTTGAATCTTAATTAGTACATTCACGTTCCCTGTGGAAAATCGATACTCTGGAATACTCCCGGGTGAAAGCTACATCGGTATCCGTGCGATTGCGGATTTTTCTGTTTGCGTTTAAAATACACAACAAGCTATTTTACTGACCCTAACTATATAGTTGAAGACTCTAAGCAGGTCAGGACAAGAAGAAGATGACGCAACCGCAACCAGAGGAGGCAAATCATCAAGGACGGATGGGCAGACTAAGAAGGAGAAGTGGTAAAGTCTGAAGACATACAACTTGAACAGAACTATCCTGAGGAGACCGTAGCACGGAGTCACGTGTGGATAGAGAAGATAGTTATACACGAAGAGGAGGCGCCGCCGGAACCACCGACTATGCCATCCAGCGAATCCCAGGACAACTGAGAAAATGGAGAGTCCCATTCGGAGGACTTAAAAAAACTGAAAGCCTTGCCAAGAGGTAAACTTGGTAGTTATTCTTTTCCTTTTAATTATTTAAAATAGTTTTCTTAGTTAATCAGGTTCATATCATCTTGAAAAGAAAATAAAAATATTAAAAATAGTAAGCCCCATGTGAGTATGCTCATGGCATAAAACCCATAAGTACATTCACTATTGTGGCGCAAAAATAAAATACATATATTCCTATCCTATAAAAATAAAAATATAAAAATAATTTTATGATCCTAGTAAAGAGAGTAACATTTATTGAGGAGGCTCAACATGACAAAGGCTAGATATTTATGCTAACCCTTAACTAGTTCCACAAAGCATATTTGTCTATTTGGGCTCCACAGAATTCAATGATCAAAGAAGACTAGTAGACGGAGGACATCCTAATCGCTGTCAGGGTGCTGCCGACATTCAAATAAAACTCTGCCACCTGCTAGCTACATTATAAGAAATTACGTCAAAATCTAGCTTGGGGGAGAGCACCCCCATTTATCCACCTAAGTGTTATACTCACGTTTATACTTTAGTCAAATAATAAAAAGATGCATAATCATAAAAACCCAAATAAAGATTTTGTGCTTATATATATCTTTGCTTAAATTGCAAAATAGATAAATAAATAAAGTTTGCTATGAACCCTCATGATAAGCTCTCACATGGAAATGATGAATAGTTGCTCTTCCATGACTAGTTCTCAAAATTGAAATATCTCTCAAGTTTAGGCATGACTGTTATTAATTAAGATTTGCTCTAAACCTGAACTTGTGGGGAGAGTACTGGATCTAAAGTCTATGTCGTTAACGGATACGATATGGGAAGGTTGAGCTGCTGTTTATCTATTCCTAGAGATGCTAGAATTCTGGAGAACTTTATCTTTGAAAATCTTTAAAATGTTGCATGATGAGTTCTTGTATGATGAGAGTTTAAAATCCTACCACAGCCATATATACATGCTTATTAGGCTATGCACCATACATTTACTTTTTACTGCTTATGAGCATTGACTGTGGTCAAGCTGTGTTGACCCTTAGGAACTTTGTCATGTGGTTAAAATCAAGATTCACTTGCACGTTCACTCATACATGCTGCTTCTACTCCGGAAGTACGCATCCACATACATCCACTCATTTTCATATCCAGATTCACCCAAAATTATTCTACTCCTATCTAGGAGTGAATAGCCAAAAATATTATTCTATCCCTATTATTCACCGTGAAATAAATGCTCGAGATATGTTGGTTACTACCACTTGCTGCATTATTCCAGGAGGGTGAGTGCTCTGAAAAAAGTGAATATGAGGAAATAAAAAGGGGCAAGTGCCCGAAACCTCAAAAAAAGAAAAAGTGAGATGAGAGATAAAAATGGACAAGTGTCCGATAGTAGAATTAGGGGTACAAGATACCCACCTAAGAGAAAAGAAAAATAAAATATAGAGCATCTCATTCCCCTCAAAAGCCTCAAGTGCAAGAAAGGAATGTACCCCCTCAAAAGAGAAAAAGTAGAATTATACTTTCACCATATTTTCTCCATTATCACCATTCATTTCACCACACATGCACATCTTGATTTGACTTATGACTTGTTCTTCTGGATCCATGGTTTGACTATGCAATAAATGTCTTGTAAGTATGTATTAGCTGTCTCCCAGCTATGAGCTCCAGATATCAAAACCTTATTAGAGTAGGGTGAGAGAGAAGGCAATGTCACTATGCCTCATACCAAAAATACCACATACTTTTAGAGAAGGCATACACCATTACTGCCTTGGTAAGGATCCAAAAATACCACAAAAGAGAGACTAGAGAGAGTTATACAAGGAATCTCTGAGGTTTATTTGAAAACCTACAAAAACTCCAGAGCTATAGTTAATCGAAGAACAAGAGACGTGGCGCTTGACTAGACCGTTCTATCTTTTAACTGCTCAAGACACAAGTGACGGTTGCAAGCCCCATGGTGGAAGGTAAAATGAGTAAGTTTAAATCTTAACAGTTTACCCTAATCCAGAGATGAGATCTTGTTTGAGCGCATGTGTACTTTTAAGGCATGAAACCACTGTAGAAACTCTTGAGTCCATCCTTGCTCAGGGATGAGCAAAAGTTAAGCTTGGGGGGCTTGTTGACGGTCCTTCATGCTCACATTTAACCGTCAACTAATCATGGAAAAGGACCTATATGCAACCAACATCCAAAATTAGGGTTTCATCTGACAGAATTCCATGAGTTTTGGTGTTTGTCTATTTCTGCAGGGGGTTATCAGGAAATATGGAGGAAAGACCCACACGTCGGGTTTACTTAGAGATATTAACGTGTGCGCCAATTTTCTATCAGCTAGAAGACTGCAGAAGCCACGGGAACGAACAGGAGGCCGAGCGGGCCCGGGGGCAGGGCGCGCGCCCTCCCCCCTTGGGCGCCTGCCGTGCCCTGGTGACCAATCAGGGTAGGTCTCGCAGATCGTGCTCCACCACCTTTGAGGATGAAGGAAAACTGAGCAATTAAGGTCGGTTTGAGCCGATGGCCCACGTTCATTTGGAAGGGCTACACAAGCAGGCCCCCTGGCCCCTGGAGAACATACCTCTTCTACAAAATCAAAGCTAGGGTTTCAATTATTCATCCAAGTAGAGAGGGTCCCTCTAGTTCATCTAGTTCTAGTTCTAGTTAGTTCTAGTTGTAATCTAGAAAATAGGGAGAGAGAAGAGGAGAGCAGAGGAGGAGGCGGATCTATCGGATCTTCCTCAACATTGTACTTTTGCAGCAACTGGTTCGTTCTTCATCGTTCTCCAAGTTCTTCAATTCATAATTCCTGAGTTCTTTAATTACTTTTATTTACATTCAAGTTATTTATTGGATTCCCGCTTGCATCAGCTGCTCTAGTCTTTGAAACACTAGAGTAGTAATTAATAGATTAGACGTGGTGTTTAGTCTTGCAATTACCTAGAATTACACCCACTCTTGCAGATTGTTGTGGTCGCCCTAGGGTAGTGACATCCCTAACGGTCGACGTATTCCACCTCGTTCGGATCGGTGTTTGTAGAACCGAAGTCAGAGCTTCCTAGCCCCCTTCTCATCTCTTTCTGTGGTTGGTGTTCTGATGTCCCGAAATAAATAATCTTTGAAGTAATTCTTGATTCTTAGATCAACTAGAGAACTCTCAAGAAACTTCCTCTCTTCCCACCAAAAATAATTATATAGTTATCCTTGGGTGATCTTGACTCTTAATTAGTACACTCACGTTCCCTGTGGAAAATCGATACTCTAGAATACTCTCGGGTGAAAGCTACATCGGTATCCGTGTGCTTGCGGATTTTTCTGTTTGCGTTTAAAATACCCAACAGAGACTATGTATCCTAAAAGCATGCCTCAAGGGACGCCAACGACACATTTCTCGGGGTTGTGCTTGATTTTGTTTGTGAGCGGACAGCTAAAGGTGATCTCATGGTCCTGAATCAGGGCGGCCTATTTCTTTGACTTGACGATAATGTTGTCGACATATGCCTCGACCGTCGACCCTATATGCTCCCCAGAAACATGGAGCATGCATCGTTGGTATGTTGCTCCGGTGTTTCAAAGCCCAAAGGACATGGTCACGTAGCAGTACATTCCAAAAGGCATAATGAAAGAGGTCGCGAGCTAGTCAGACTCTTTCATTTTTATTTGATGGTAACCGGAATAAGCATCAAGGAACGAAAGGGTCTCACATCCCGCGGTAGAGTCAACGTTTTGATCAATGCGTGGCAAAGGAAAAGGAACTTTTGGACATGCTTTATTGAAACTGTTATAATCGACACACATCCTCATTTTCCCATTATTTTACTTTACTAATACAGGATTTGCTAACCAATCAGGATGATGAACCTCCTTGGTGAATCCGGCCGTCAAAAGCTTGTGGACCTCCTCGCCAATGATCTTGCATTTCTCCTCATCGAAGCGGCGCAAGCGTTGCTTCACTGGCTTGGAACCGGCTTGAATCTCCAAGGAGTGCTCTGCAACTTCCTTCGGTATGCCAGGCATGTCCGAGGGACTCCATGCAAACATGTCGGCATTTGCACAGAGAAAGTCGACGAGCACGGCTTCCTGTTTGGGGTCGAGCTCGGCGCTGATCGTCAGCACCTTGTCGTCACAGCTGTTGGGGTCGAGCGGGATTTTCTTCGCGGCCTCTGCTGGCATGAAGCTGCCTGTATGGCGCTTAGGCTCTGAGCCTCAACGGCGAGGGCCTCGAGCCTCCAGGCGAGCTTGGCGGAGCTCATGATAGCTTCCTCGTATTCGACGCATTCGACGTTGCATTCGTATGCTTGCTCGTAAGAGGAGCTGACGGTGATGACTCCCTTGGGCCCGGGAATCTTCACTTTTAGGTAAGTGTAGTTGGGGATCGCCATGAACCTGGCATATCCCATGCGTCTGATGATGGCGTGGTAAGTGCCTCAAAAACCCACCACCTGGAAAGTGAGGGTTTCCTTCCTGAAATTGGCCGTCGTGCCAAAACACACTGGTAGGTCGATTCGACCCACCGGTAGCGCCTATTTCCCCGGCATGACGCCATGGAAACCGCCAGTGCTGGGTTGGAGCTATGATCTCTTGATGCCAAGGAGGTCGAGGGTCTCGAGGTAGATGATGTCGAGGCTGCTGCAGCCATCCACCAACACCTTCGAGAGCCGGGTGTTGACGATGATGGGGTCGACGATGAGCGGGTAGACGTCGGGAGTGACAACCTTGTCGGGGTGGTCATCACGGTCAAAGGTGATGGCGGTGCTCGACCAGTTGAGATACTATGGCACTGCCATCCTTGCTACGAAGACCTCGCGGTGCTCCCTCTTATGCTATCTCGAGGTAAGCTGCGTCGAGGGTCCACCGTAGCGGCGCACCCCCGATGGCGGCAACTCGGTCCCACCTTTTTCAAGTGGTTGCATGGCGGCATGCATAGGACGGTTTCACCTACTACCAATTTTAGATCATCCTGAACCATCTTATGGAGCTATAAATTGAGACCCCCACTCCTCCCTTTAAATATATCAGGATACAAGAAAATAGAAGAAGGAGTGGTGCTTTATTTTCCATTAGTTTAGCTCCAGCTATTCTAGACTTAGGTTAGAGAGAGGCAATAGTTAAAGTGTAGAAGCGGGGTCGAAGCAAGTTCTACTCTAGGGTGGACGAAGTGCCGGACCTGTCGGATCTCGCTCCTTCTTGAACCTCTACAATCGTTCTTACAACTTGAAGTAAGAGGTTTGTGTTACATTTTAGTATTTGATTCATTAAGTGAATTACTTTCTGTTGACACCATTTTTGGACATGTATCTCGGATCGGTAGAATGTGGATCGGCAAGACAGGGTGATGGTCACTGGTTTGCAGGAGAGTTGCCGATGAGGGTGGTTGCCGATGAGGAGGCAGCTGAATGTGGCTAAGTCCATGGGTGGTGATGTGTTTATGCCGATGGCCAGTTTTAACCGTTGCCAGTGGGGAGTCTGCCGAGGACATGGAAGGAAGACTCGAAGATTGCCGATTGGTCCGTGGTGGTGTCCCAGTTTGTCGCAGAAGGATAGTTTTATGTTTTCCTTAGTTATTTAAATCGTTTTGTACACGGATTCTGTTTAAATTTGGAATTCGAGTTCTAGTCGTGTCTGGTTGTAGCTCTTTGAGCAGGGTATAAATGTAGACCCTAGGGCATTGTAATACAAAAAATCTATCAATCAATCAATCAAACACAAGTTTTTACTCATATACCAGCATCTACTTTTTCGACGACTTCGTCATATTTTCCTTTTTATTATGAGTTCTTAGGAATTCGTCGACTTAAGCTCGGCGCGTTCTCAAGTTCTGCGTGAATACCTCTTGGCCGTGGCATCCGGGCGTATCGCTGTTGTCGGGACCAAAGTATTCGAGTTATCACCTTTGCCGATAGTAAGGTCAAATCGGCTGGCACGCCTTAACGTTTGAATCGGGTATTAGCCCTTTGTGTTTGCAGATCAGCTTTTGCATCAACACATCTTTTGGCACGCCCAGTGGGACAAGATTCAAGATCAAGATCAACATGTCGACCACTGAGTTTGATCAGGAGAATGTCATCCCCGTGACGGAAGCCAATCTCAAGGATGAGCAGAAGCAAGCTATTGCCAAAGCCATGGAGGGTTACAAGCAGCAATGCTTGAGGTCTTTCAGCATAAACAGGAGCGGCGAGGTGGTCCAGAAGGAAGCACTGCCGATGCCTCGGCAGGTTACTTTTGATGCCAATCCTGGTAAACTTCAAGATATGGTTGATAATGCTATTAACCGTGCTTTGATCAACCAAGCAGGTGTGCTGTCCAATACGGTTTTCAATGCCATGGCTAGAACTTTCAAGGAAGGACACTTGCCACCAAATTATGTGGGCCCATCTCATCATCAGCCAGGGTCACCGGTGGTTACAGCTCCATCGGCTGCTACAGCCGCTGCAGGCGTCCAGACTACTGTTCCTCCAAGTACGTTGGGAGTCACTAATGCACAATCTACGTCGATGATGAATAATCCACCAACTTCAGATGAGCAGAACTTACTAGAGATCTATTGGCATCGGCAATGTCAGGACCAGTTCCTCCCCCTAACTGGTGGGGTTTTGGTATGCCCCAGAGTTCACATTGAAGACACCTGGCACATCTCAGACGGCTGATATGAGAGGCAAGGCTCCTATGGCATCGGCACCTCCCAATATGCTGATGAATCAGAGTCCCCAGTATACTACAACTACTACTGCAAGACCTTACATTAGGAATTCTCAAGCTCCAACGTTCCAGATGCCTAATGCATCGGCAGATTCAATGCTGATACAACAGAGATTTATGACTCAGCCAGGGTATGTCAATTCAATGATCATGCCCAATTACCAGTCATCGGCAGGCCCTATGCCGATGAACGCCAATAGTGGATGGCCTGAGCAGCAAGTCTTTCCACAAATGCCCCAACAACATCATTAGGCTACAGGGTTCCAACAAGGCCAGATCTACCCCGGGTTCCAGAATCAAGGGTTGCCCAACTAGCCAATGAATCTTGGGCAGCAGATCGGCGGGCAACAGTTTGGCGGTCAACAGGTCAATGGTCAGCAGGTTGGTGGTCAGATGACAAACCCAATATTCCATGTAGATCGTGCACCGCACAGACACATGGAAGTGTTGACGGTCCTTAATGCTCACATTTAACCATCAACTAATCATGGAAAAGGATCCATATGCAACCAACACCTAGACTTAGGGTTTTATCTGACAGAACTTCACGAGTTTTGGTGTTTGTCTATTTCTACAGGGGGTTATCAGGAAATACGAAAGAAAGGCCCACACGTCGGGTTTACATAGAGATATTAACGTGCCGCGCAATTTTCTACCATCTAGAAGACTCTAGAAGCCACGGGAACGAACGGGAGGCCGATCGGGCTCGGAGGCAGGGCGCCCGCCCAGCTACAATGTCCAATTTGGACCCGTTTCGCGTATCATGCTCCACCGACCTAATACTTCAAGGAAAACCACGCGATCAATGTCGGTTTGATCCGACGGCCCAGATTCACTTGAAGGGACTATAAAACCAGACCCCCTGGCCCCTGGAAATCATACCTCTTCTACAGAATCAAAGATAGGGTTTCAATTCTTCATCCAAGTAGAGAGGATCCCTCTAGTTCTTCTAGTTCTACCTCTAGTTCATCTAGATCTAGTTCTAGTACACCTAGTTCTAGTTCTAGTTCTTCTAGTTCTAGTTCTAGTTAGTTCTAGTTGTAATCTAGAAAATAGGGAGAGAGAAGAGGAGAGCAGAGGAGGAGGAGCCGGATCTGTCGGATCTTCCTCAACATTGTACTTTTGCAGCATCTGGTTCGTTCTTCATCGTTCTCCAGGTTCTTCAACTCATAACTCCTGAGTTCTCTAATTACTTTTATTTACATTCAAGTTATTTATTGGATTCCCGCTTGCATCAAGTGCTCTAGTCTTTGAAACATTAGAGTAGTAATTAATAGATTAGACGTGGTGTTTAGTCTTGCAATTACTTGGAATTGCACCCAATCCTGCGGATTGTTGTGGTAGCCTTAGGGTAGTGATAGCCCTAACGGTCGACGTATTCCACCTCGTTCGGATCGGTGTTTGTAGGACCGTAGTCAGACCTTCCTAGCCCCCTTCTCATCTCTTTCTGTGGTTAGTGCTCTGATGTCCCGATATAAATAATCTTGAAGTAATTCTTGATTCTTAGATCAACTAGAGAACTCTTAGGAAACTTCCTCTCTTCCCGCCAAAAACAATTATATAGTTATCCTTGGGCGATCTTGATTCTTAATTAGTACACTCACGTTCTCTGTGGAAAATCGATACTCTAGGATACTCCCGGGTGAAGGCTACATCGGTATCCGTGCGCTTGCGGATTTTTCTGTTTGCGTTTAAAATACCCAACAAGCTTTCTGGCGCCGTTGCCGGGGAACGGTAGCTGTGCTAGTTTCGAACCAAGTCGTCCATGTATCCTTTTTCTTTTCTTTTTTTTACCACACTCACCTTACCACTTTCACCATACCACATGGATTTCACTCTAAGCATTAATGAGCATGGAATTTAATTCATAGCCACTTCATTTACTCCATGATCATATGCAACATCTTCACAATCCATTGGTCTCTCCAACATCACCACATTCGAGATCTCCAACCCCCTCATCCTTTCTATTTATAAAACCTTTAAAAGGGCGGTTGTCGATGCATATGTCTATAATAAATTTTGCAGATCTCGTTGAGTTGATCTTGATATAGGTCAGCGTTGGAGGGGAAACCACTTCACTGACATAAATCGATGGTTTCCCAAGGACAAGCTTAGTGTCCTAAAACAAGCATTGATCAGATCGTAACATGAGCTTTTAATTATTTGCAACATTACCTTGTGTATTGAGCATATAAGGATAATTGTAAAAAATTCCTTCGGGTATTCTTGTCACTACCCTTTCTAGGATTGGAGCAAGAAGATTGGATGAATGACAAGCACAAGGTATGTCCAACCAATCATCATACAACATTGAATTAAATTCATCCAAACTTGAATTTTGCAAAATTCAAGCTTGGGGGAGTACTTTACATAAAAACATCCTTTGCCATGTTGCTATGTTGGTTGTCCCTACCTTTGAGACATGCTCAATTTGTTAAATACTAATCACACTACTTCATCTCAACTTGAGTAGATCTCTATAAATGCTCTCATACTACCTTTATTTACTTTAGCATATGTCTAGGTTTGGAGTAGTTTCATTTATCTCTTAATTAAGCATGGTGCTTAGTTAGGAATGTTGATCTTACTTCCAAGGGAGTTTAAATTAAGCATGATGCTTAGGTTAAAATGCCCTCCTGAATCAAATTAGACATGGTGTCTAGGTTGATTTTTGAGCCGATAGTATGCTATAGTAGATATTGGATATTTTGTTGGACTAACCCCTGCAGGAAAACTTTCAATATCAACTTGGGAAGTCCTGAGATAAACTCACATTGGAGACAAAGAGAGAGACACATGAAGTCTAACAATTTACACAAGGAAGGCATAGCTCACAAGAGATGATCCATGGAGGGTGCCATAAACACGATGCACAACCGCTAAGAAAGGAAAGCTTCCACAAGGTGATATTGTACCATCACTCTTCAATTAAGGTAACATCTTAAGGTATGTGACTATCACTGTTATAAGCTTCTCCTTATTTCTGGCGTTCACATGAATAAAAGAGACAAACATGTATGATCTACAACTCTAGATTAACCAATCCAATCGATTCAATATGTTTAGTCCTTCCACCTTTGTGATCCCACACTCCTAATCATATGAGCTAAAATGTTGCACACTCAATCTCTGGAAGATATAAACAAAACACATAAGTATAGATAGATTATCTTTCCATTAGGTTGAGCAATCTGATCTAATAAATATTTTAAATGTTACACTCATGATCTTATTATCCGTCAACTTTGTCTTGCTCACTATGCTTGAGCTTAGAGAAGAGCAAATACACTTTTTGGTTCTGTTGGTGTTTTCCACCAACAGGGCCCATGCACTTGATCTCTGCCTTGTCTCTATGAGCAGGTACACTTCGAGCAAAATATGAAGGACTTTTACAACTCCCAGACTCCACCAAGTGAAGAACCTAGATTTACGAGCACAAACACACTGGAGATACTGGACACTCAGGCAATCACTGCCCTGAGATGCTTGAGGACGTAACTACTGGAGTAACCCCATTGTGGAAGTAATTGCTGACCTTTTGCCGGTCAAGAGAGACAATCCAGGACGCCCCGTCATCCCGATCTCCATCGGCATGGTGGACTTCCCAGAAGCACTCTGCGACTTTGGCTCCAGCGTCAACAATATGCCCAAGAACTTCTGCGTCTGAGTTGGTACCTTGTTACGCCCCAGCAGACTTCGTGGTGATAGAGACTGGTACTGATGAGAGAGCACCCATCATCCTAGGGAGGCCATTCCTGAACACCTCGGGAGCTGTCATCTACGCTAGTGCTGCCAAGATCAGTTTCTACATCAAGGGGATGAAGGAGAAGTTTTCCTTCAAGAACAAGATTACACAAATCTCAGAGCATTCCCGACATGAACCTACGAAGAGGACCAACAGGAGGAACAAGAACAAGCAAATGTGGACCGAGTCAGCTAAGATGGTCACTGAAGTTCAAGGAGGACAAGATCGTCAACTTAAGTCACCTTTCTTGATCAACAAGGACGACCCTGGTGTTCCAAGCATCGAGTGCACAATCAACGGATATTCTTTTCAGAAGATACTCTACGACACCGGATCTAACATCAACATAATGGCCGCAGTCACTTATCAGCTCCTGCATGGAACCATGTCCCTACAACCAACATACATTCAGCTCCAGATGATTTTAAGGTTATTGACATGGGAGAAGACAAGTACGATCCACCCATCATCCTTGGAAGACAGTTCCTCAGCACCATCAAAATAATCATCTACATTGGAACCGGAGAAGTCCACATGAACCTCCCCTCTGAGAAGGTACGCCGCTATTTTACTGACCCTAACTATATAGTTGAAGATTCTAAGTAGGTCAGGACAAGAAGAAGACGACGCAGCCGCAACCAGAGAAGGCAAAATCATCAAGGACGGATGGGTAGACTATGATGGAGAAGTTGTAAGGTCTGAAGACATACAGCTTGAACAGAACAGTCCTGAGGAGACCGTAGCACCGAGTCACGTGTGGAGAGAGAAGATAGTTATACATGAAGAGGAGGCACCGCTGGAACCACCGACTACGCCATCCAGCGAATCCCAGGACGACTGAGAAAACGGAGAGTCCCGTTCGGAGGACTTAAAAACACCGAACGCCTTGCCAAGAGGTAAACTTGGTAGTTATCTTTTTCCTTTCAATTATTTTAATAGTTTGCTTAGTTAATCAGGTTCATATCATCTTGAAAAGAAAAAAAAATAGTAAGCCCCATGTGAGTATGCTCACGGCATAAAACCCATAAGTACATTCACTGTGCTGGCATAAAAATGAAATAAATATATTCCTGTCCTATAAAAATAAAATTATAAAAATAAATTTATGATCCTACTAAAGAGAGTAACATTTATTGAGGAGGCTCAACATGTTAAAGGCTAGGTATTTATGCTAACACTTAACCAGTGCCACAAAGCTTTGTTGTCTATTTGAGCTCCACAGAATTCAAGGATCAAAGAAGACTAGTAGACGGAGGACATCCTAATCACTGTCAGGGTGCTGCCGACATTCAAGTACACCTCCGCCACCTGCTACATCAAAAGGAATTACGTCAAAATCCAGCTTGGGGGAGAGCAACCCCATTTATCCAGCTAAGTATTGTACGCACGTTTATACTTTACACTAATATGCTTATATATATCTTTGCTTAGTTTGCTAAATAGATAAATAAATAAAGTTTGCTATGAATCCTCATGATAAGCTCTCACATGGAAATGATGAATAGTTGCTCTGCCATGACTAGTTCTCAAAATTGAAATCTCTCTCAAGTTTAGGCCTAACTGTTATTAATTAAGATTTGCTCTAAACCTGAACTTGTGGGAAGAGTACTTGATCTGAAGTCTAAGTCGTTAACGGATACGATATGGGAAGGTTGAGCTGCTGTTTATCTGTTTCTAGAGATGCTAGAATTCTGGAGAATTTTATCTTTGAAAATCTTTAAAATGCTGCATGATGAGTTCCTGTATGATGAGGGTTTAAATTCCTACCATAGCCATATATACATGCTTGCTAGACTTTGAGCCACACATTTACTTTTTACTGCTTATGAGCATTGAGTGTGGTCAAGCTGTGTAGACCCTTAGGAGCTTGTCATGTGGTTAAGTCAAGATTCACTTGCACTTTCACTCACACATGCTACTTCTACTCCGGAAGTACCATCCACATATATCCATTTCCATCTCCAGAACCACCCAAAAAATATTCTACTCCTAATCCGGGAGAGAATAGCCAAAAACATTTCTATTTTCCCCTGTGAAATAAATGCTCAAGTTATCTTGTTACTACCACTTGCTATATTATTTCATGAGATGAGTGCTCTATAAAAAAAAGAAGAAAAAAAAAGAAAAAAAAAGAGATACGAGGAAATAAAAAGGGGCAAGTGCCCGGAACCTCGAAAGAAAAGAAAAAGTGAGACGAGAGGTAAAAATGGACAAGTGTCCGATAGTAGAATTAGGGGTACAAGTTACCCACCTGAGAGAAAAGAAAAATAAAATGTAGAGCATCTCATTCTCCCCAAAAGTTTCAAAAGAGCAAGGAAGGTATGTATCCCCTCAAAAGAGCAAAAGTAGAATTAGACTTTCACCATTGTTATCACCATCATTACCATGCATCATTCATTCGCCACACATGCACATCTTGATTTGACTTATTGACTTATTTCTCTGGATCCATGGTTTGACTATACAATAAATGTCTTGTAAGTATGTATTAGCTGTCTCCCACCTATGAGCTCCAGATATCAAAACCTTATTAGAGTAGGGTGAGAGAGAAGGCAATGCCACTATGCTTCATACCAAAAATACCACATACTTTGAGAGAAGCCATACATCATTACTGCCTTGGTAAGGATCCAGAAATACCACAAAAGAGAGACTAGAGAGAGTCATACAAGGAATCTCTGAGTTTTATTTGAAAATCTACAAAAACTCCAGAGCTATAGTTAATCGAAGAACAAGAGACATGGTGCTTGACTAGACTGTTCTATCTTTTAACTACTCAAGACAGAAGTGATGGTTACAAGTCCCATGGTGAAAGGTAAATGAGTAAGTTTTAAGTCTTAACAGTTTACTCTAACCAGAGATGAGATCTTGTTTAAACGCATGTGTATCTTTAAGTTATGAAACCACTGCAGAAACTCTTTAGTTCATCTTTGCTCAGGGACGAGCAAAGGTTAAGCTTGGGGGAGCTTGTTGACGGTCCTTAATGCTCACATTTAACCATCAACTAATCATGGAAAAGGATCCATATGCAACCAACACCTAGACTTAGGGTTTTATCTGACAGAATTTCACGAGTTTTGGTGTTTGTCTATTTCTGTAGGGGGTTATCAGGAAATACGAAAGAAAGGCCCACACGTCGGGTTTACATAGAGATATTAACGTGTCGCGCAATTTTCTACCATCTAGAAGACTCCAGAAGCCACGGGAACGAACGGGAGGCCGATCGGGCTCGGAGGCAGGGCGCCCGCCCAACTCTCCTGGGCGCCCGCCCAGCTACAGTGTCCAATTTGGACCCGTTTCGCGTATCATGCTCCACCGACCTAATACTTCAAGGAAAACCACACGATCAATGTCGGTTTGATCCGACGGCCCAGATTCACTTGAAGGGACTATAAAACCAGACGGATCTGTCGGATCTTCCTCAACATTATACTTTTGCAGCATCTGGTTCGTTCTTCATCGTTCTCCAGGTTCTTCAACTCATAACTCCTGAGTTCTCTAATTACTTTTATTTACATTCAAGTTATTTATTGGATTCCCGCTTGCATCAAGTGCTCTAGTCTTTGAAACATTAGAGTAGTAATTAATAGATTAGACGTGGTGTTTAGTCTTGCAATTACCTGGAATTGCACCCAATCCTGCGGATTGTTGTGGTAGCCTTAGGGTAGTGACAGCCCTAACGGTCGACGTATTACACCTCGTTCGGATCGGTGTTTGTAGGACCGTAGTCAGACCTTCCTAGCCCCCTTCTCATCTCTTTCTGTGGTTAGTGCTCTGATGTCCCGATATAAATAATCTTGAAGTAATTCTTGATTCTTAGATCAACTAGAGAACTCTCATGAAACTTCCTCTCTTCCCGCCAAAAACAATTATATAGTTATCCTTGGGCGATCTTGATTCTTAATTAGTACACTCACGTTCTCTGTGGAAAATCGATACTCTGGGATACTCCCGGGTGAAGGCTACATCGGTATCTGTGCGCTTGCGGATTTTTCTGTTTGCGTTTAAAATACCCAATAGGAAGCTTATCAGCAATTACCAGATCCGCAGCCGCCTCATCGGCAAGATGCCGATGCTTATTGGGCCGATAAGATTGCTGAAGTAATGAGAGACCAATTTGGGATAAAACCCAAAGTCAACACTTACTCTTATCGGACACCATATCCTCCTGCATATGATTTAATCCCGCTTCCAAATCGGTACAAAGTGCCGGATTTTACTAAGTTTTCTGGGCAGGATGATACGTCGACTATGGAGCATGTTAACAGGTTCATCATCCAATGCGGGGAAGCTGCTAACCGGGACGAGTTAAGGGTTCGGTTGTTCTCGTCATCATTGTCTGGATCAGCATTCACCTGGTTTATATCATTACCTCCTAATTCAGTAATTACTTGGGCCGATCTAGAAAAGCAGTTTCACAAATACTTCTTCTTCGGAGTCCACGAAAAGAAGATCACCGATTTGGTCAGATTGAAGCAACGCAATGATGAATCGGTTGAGAGCTTTGTATAGAGATTGCGGGAAGTCAAGAATAAATGCTATAGTCTGGTTCTGGATGATCGGCAGTTAGCCGATTTGGCTTTCCAGGGTTTGCTGCCACATATCAGGGATAAGTATGCATCTCAACAGTTTGAAAGCCTAAGTCATTTGGTGTAGAGTATTTTTGATCAAGATATCAAGCCCTTCGAGCCCAAGAGAGCATTGAACAAGAAAGTATCATTTGTGGATGAAGCAACGAGCTCCAATTCTGATGAGGAACCAATCATCGGTTTGGCAGAATGGGTGAAAAACAAGAAGCCGATGTCTTGCCCTTTTGGGCATAAAGAGCCAGAGAAGTTCGCATTCGACATCACTAAGGCCGATAGGATATTTGACTTTCTACTTCAGGAAGGTCAGATCAAATTGTCACCCAATCATGTGATCCCATCGGCTGAAGAGTTAAAAAAGATGAAGTACTGTAAATGGCACAATGCAACCTCTCACAACACCAATGAATGCAAAGTCTTCCGACAGCAGCTGCAATCGGCTATAGAATCCGGAAGGATCAAATTTGATAGCTCCAAGGCTCAGAAGCTGATGAAGATTGATCAACATCCTTTCCCAACAAACATGCTGGATGCTAAGGGAAAGGCCAAGGTCTTAACATCAGAAGCAGCTGAAAGAAGTGCATCGGTGGATCCTCATCATCAGATCACCACTGCCGATGCAAAAGGAAAAGGTTTGATCCAGGAGGGAACTCACTCAGGAAGGCCTCCCCGATCTGGTATCGTAATAACTCACAGGAGGCCTCGGGAAACTTGGCAGCAACGTGAGGATCGGTATCGGCGCCAGCAGGAAAATTATCATCGGGAAGAGGAAAGACGTCGACAAGAGTGGAATCGGCACAGGGATCACTAGAATTGTCCGTTCTTCATCCATTGTTGGGAGGAAAATATCAAGCTTCCAACTATCAGAGATTGTCCTGAGTGTAACGGTTATGATCGGTATTACAGATCCGATCGGCGCTATCGTGATGATGATCGGCGATTTAATGGGCCGATTAGGGGGAGAGCATCCGTTCATGATCAACTGGGGGGCAGGCTCAGCGTGCACAACAAGCTCGGCGATCGTGTTGAATATTTTCCTAGGAGCCAGGAAGAACTTGAAGAGATGGCTAATGCGCGGGTTCCCGATGAGTTCATCTTCTGCAGGGACGCCAATTCTTACCGGACGGAGTCAAGGGAAAATCATCGCCCATCAGTAAGGCAGCAGCAACTCCCTCCATGGTGTCCAGAAGGGTTGACCAGAACACAAAAGAGAAGGCTACAGAGCGAAAGGCAAGAAGAGTTAAGCAAGGGTGAGAACTCTGGCCAATCTGGGGATCAGCAACAACCAGATCCTAAGGGAAAGGGGCCATCGGCAGACATCAACATGGTATTCATGTTGCCGATGGAGTTCCTCGCGCCGTCCAGTGATGATGAGTTGGAGTTTTCCGACCAGATAGCTCAGTTGGCTCTAGATCCGATGACGGCAATCTTCGAAAAGCCTGTCGATGATGAAAAGCAACATCTTAAGGCTCTATTTGTCAAAGGAAGGGTTGATGGTCAGCCGATGACCAAGATTTTAATTGATGGTGGGGCTGCTATCAACATCATGCCATATGCAGTGTATCGGAAGCTTGGAAATGGAGACCATGATTTGACCAAGACCGATATGATGCTTAAAGACTTTGAAGGGAATGTGTCTCCGGTCAAGGGAGCCATATGCGTTGAACTGACCATCGGCAGCAAAACCTTGCCGACAACTTTCTTCGTAATCAGTGGAAAATGTGCTTATAACTTGCTATTAGGGAGAGATTGGATTCATGCCAATTGTTGCATCCCATCTACTATGCACCAGTGCTTGGTCCAGTGGGTAGGCGACAAGATTGAAATTGTCCCAGGAGATTCTTCCTATGTTATTGCATCGGCAGAGGCGGACACCTATGAAAGGACTAGGTGTATTTCAGGAGAAGTCTGGGAAAAGGATTTTCTCAAGGTTGCCGATTATGAAATTCCACCAATCCAAGCAGTCGGTTCTGACGAAGAGTTTTAATGGATAGGTTCGCCGATGATGGAAAATTAGGCCAGGGATTCACATCGGCCGATGATCTAGTGGAAGTAGATATAGGTAGTGGTGATAAACCTAGACCTACTTTTATTAGTGCTAAGTTAAATTCTGAGTGTAAGCAACAGTTAACCGATTTGTTAAAGGAATATAAAGATTGCTTTGCTTGAGATTATACTGAGATGCCTGGTTTGGACCGATCAATTGTTGAACATCGGTTGCCTATCAAGTCTGGATTTCGGCCACATCAGCAGCCAGCTCACCGATGTAATCCTAATATTCTTCCTGATATTAAGGCCGAAATAACCAAACTGATTGAAGCTAAATTTATTCGGCAGTGTTGGTATGCCGAGTGGATTTCCAATGTTGTTCCGGTCTATAAGAAAAATGGGAAGCTTCGCGTCTGCATTGATTTCAGAAATCTTAACAGAGCTACACCGATGGATGGTTATCCAATGCCACTTGCCGATCTGCTAGTTGATGCTGCGGCTGGGCATCGGATTATCAGCTTTATGGATGGCAATGCAGGGTACAATCAAATATTCATGGCTGAAGAGGATATTCCCAAGACTGCATTTAGATGTCATGGTCATGTTGGGTTGTTTGAATGGATAGTCATGACCTTTGTCTTGAAAAATGCTGGTGCTACTTATCAGAGGGCTATGAATTTTATATTTCATGAGTTCATCGGCAAGCTGGTGGAGATTTATATTGATTATGTGGTGGTCAAATCTAGAGACTTCACAAAGCATCTTGCCGATTTGCGAAAGGTGTTGGAGTGCACCAGGAAGTATGGTTTAAGGATGAATCCCAATAAGTGTGCATTTGGTGTATCGGCAGGACAATTTCTTGGTTTCATGGTACATCAAAGGGGGATTGAAATTAGTCGAAGATCCATTGATGCTATCAACAAAATAGTTGCTCCTACCAATAAGACTGAACTCCAGCCCTTGATCGGCAAGGTAAATTTTATCAGGAGATTTATATCTAACTTGTCTGGTAAAATTCATGCTTTTAGTCCTTTGCTCAAGTTAAAGGCCGATCAAGAATTTGTTTGGGGGAAGGAACAACAATTGGCTTTAGATGAAATCAAGAATTATCTGGTAAATCCTCCAGTTTTGAGTCCACCTCAACAAGGGAAGCCCTTCAGATTGTATTTGTCTACCGATGGGATAGTCATCGGTTCGGCTTTAATTCAAGAATTTGAAGGGAAGGAACGTGTGATTTACTATTTAAGCAGGAGGTTGATTGATGCTGAGACCAGGTATTCGGCTATTGAGAAACTGTGCTTATGCTTGTACTTCTCCTATGTTAAGTTAAGGCATTATTTCCTATCAGCTGAATGCACGGTTATTTGCAAAGATGATGTGGTCCGATACATGCTGTCTATGCCGATCATGAGCGGCAGGATCGGTAAGTGGATTTTGGCATTGTCGGAATTCGATCTGCGTTACGAATCGGCTAAAGCGGTTAAGGGACAGATTATGGCCAATTTTGTTACTTAACATTGTGGTGCAGTGGAGGCTTTGGAAATTGTACCTTGGACGCTCTTCTTTGATGGATCCACGTGTGACCGGGGGCAGGAATCGGCATAGTATTAATTTCCCCTTGGGGAAGAAAGTATGAGTTCTCCTTGCCGATTGTTGCCACGTCCACAAATAATCAAGCTGAGTATCAAGCTTTGATAAAGGGGTTGGAATTGCTGAGGGAAGTTCATGCTGATGCTGTTGAGGTTTTCGGTGATTCTATGCTAGTTATAAATCAATTGGCTGGAAGCTATGAATGCCGAAGTGAATTCCTGATAACTTATCATGAAAGGAGTATGCAACTGTTAAAGGAATTCAAGGATTTCCGGTTAGAGCATGTTCCTCGATTGCATAATGAAGAGGCCAATCGGTTGGCCCAACATGCCTCGGGATATCAGCCCATGATTGATGCAATATCGGCAATCGGTGCCGATGATTGGAGGAAAGAAATCATTGATTATTTGAAGGATCCATCTAAGAAAGTTGAGAGGCGTGTTCGGTTTCAAGCTACTAAGTATGTGCTCCTTGAAGGTGAATTATATTACCGAACTATCGATGGGATCCTTCTCAGATGTTTAGGTGATGATGAGGCTAAGGGTTTGATGGGAGAAATCCACGAGGGAGTATGTGGAGCACATCAGTCGGCTTTTAAGATGAAGTGGAGGACTAGAAGAAATGGGTATTATTGGCTGACTATACTTGAGGATTGCTTTAAGTATTTCAAAGGGTGTCAAGGGTGTCAGAAATTTGGCAATGTTCAAAGGGCGCCCGCATTGGCTATGAATCCTATCATCAAGCCTTGGTCGTTCCGGGGGTGGGCTATTGATTTGATCGGCCAGATTTATCCGCCATCCAGCAAAGGACATAAATTTATTCTAGCTGCCACTGATTATTTCACCAAGTGGGTTGAGGCTATTCCTTTGAAGAAAGTTACATCGGCCAATATGATTGATTTTGTGAAAGAGCATATTATTTACCGATTTGGAATTCCTCAAACAATTACTACCGATCAGGGTCCTATGTTTACATCGGGGGAGTTTGACGAATTTGCAATCGGTATGGGGATTAAAGTATTAAACTCTTCTCCTTACTATGCTCAAGCTAATGGGCAAGCCGAGGCATCTAACAAAGGAATTATCAAGCTTATTAAATGAAAGATTGAAGAGAATCCTAGAAGGTGGCACACATTGTTGAATGAAGCTTTATGGTCATACCGGATGGCTTGTCATGGATCGACCAAGGTTTCACCTTATCAGTTGGTATATGGGCATGATGTAGTGTTACCTTGGGAAATTAAGACTGGGTCTAGGCGACTATCTTTTCAGGATCAGTTAGCTGCCGATGATTATGCTACTTTGAAGACAGACGAATTGGATGATCTAGCAGGGCATCGGCTAAAGGCTTTAATGAGTATAGAAGAGAACAAGAAGAGAGTTGCTAGATGGTACGATAAGAAAGTGAAGGCTAGGGAGTTTGCCGATGGAGACTTGGTATGGAAATTAATTCTTCCGATCGGGACTAAAAGTTCAAAATTTGGGAAGTGGTCTCCCAATTGGGAGGGTCCCTATCGGATAAGTCGATCGGCTCCTGGTAATGCCTATATTCTAGAAACTCTCGAAGGAGTTGAATTTCCTAGAGCGTTAAATGGCAAATATCTGAAGAAGTACTACCCCAGCATATGGGTCGATGCATGAGAGTTTAAGTGCCGATAACATTCCTATCGACTGGATCAAAATGTATCTGGAGCTGAACTTAGTGTTTTGAAAGGTGTCGATAACAGTCCTATCGGCTAGACTAAGGTACTAGGAGTGCTCAAAAGGGGAGAAGAGGATGTATCGCTGATGAAGAGCTCATGTGTTCAACAGCGCCTGGATTGCCGATATGGCGCGCAGACGGATCTGGTTGGCTTTCTCTATCTCCTTCACGTCGTCATCGGCAGAGCCCTCCACCGGCTTCAGCATCTTTTTCATCTGCAGTGCCTTACGGCCATGAATATTTCGCTCTTGCTCATGAAGCTTGATTGTCTCCGGCAGTTGGCTTTCCTCTTGTCGGGCTTGGGACAAGGCATCCTCTACTTGATTCAGTTCTGCCAACAGGGCTTCTCTTTTTGCCGACAGGTCAGAGATCTTGTGCTTCAGAGCATCTCTTGAGGACTGTAAGATACCGATGTCTTTGTGCTTGTCATCGGCAAGGAGCTTCACTTTCATCATCTCCTCAGAAAGCTCGGCATGTGCGGCACTATCGGCGAGACGTTGGGCAGCCCTCTGGTACTACAGCTGATGGCTCTCTAGGTGTGCAGCTTGAAAGAGGATTTCTTCAGCATCGGCAGGAATTTGGCCTCTGAGGGTTTTGAACAAAGCCTTGGCCGGGTCAGAATCGTCGACCAGTTGGGCTGTGTCTTGATGAAGGAGGGCCGATAATTCTTCCAACTTCGCCCTGATTTCTGCCGATGTGATCCCAACTGCTCGAGAAGAGCTTGCTTCCTCACCTTCGTCTTCAGAGATATCAATGGCAAAGGAAAACAAGCTATCGGGGGAGTCCTGTTCCTAGAAGAGAAATGAAGTGAGTCATTTCATGGCCAAGTGTTGATAAATAATACTGGTGAAGATTGGATGGCTTACATGTTTCAAGGCAATTTCTCGCCTTTGACTAGAAGATGCCGATGGCACTACAGGCTGATCGGCTGGAGTTGCCGATGTCAGCTAAACAATTAGTAGAAATAATTATGAGATCAGGAAAAGTGGACTCATCGGCAATGACTTTGTAAAAGATGTATTACCTTGAGGAGGTGCAGTACTCGTCTGGATCGAGAAAACTACCGATGCTATGATTGAGCCTGCTGGATCGGTAGTCTGCTCGCCCACATCAGCCGATGTGTCTTCAGGCTGAGGTGCTTCTGACTGAGGTCCTGCTGGTTGAATTTCTTCCACTTGGGGTGCTTCTTGCAGCTGAGGGGGAGATAGTGCTTGTTGCATCTGGGCTTCTCGAGAGGAAGGAGAAGATTCTATTGGGATTGGTGATGCTGGGGGAGGAGATGGTGTTGCTGTTCTCTGGCGCTTTGCTTGTGCTCTCGTGCTCTTGACACCTTTTCTTTTTGGCTGACTAGACTGGGGGGCATCGGCGCTTTTGCTTTTAGTCTTTACCAATGCGCCGGTATGCTGATGCAGAAAGGGAAATTTGTGAGTACAAGTGTAACAGGTACGAAAACGAAATCGGTATGGAAGAATTTGAAAATTTACATTGAAAGCCTGTGCCAAAGCAGAGGCAGCTACCGATGGAGATGTCTTAGTCCTCTTCGTGGTGACTTTCTCGAGGCGTACACCTCGGTGCATTATGGCAGCCAAGGTGGGAGCATTGTTGCCGATTGAGGAGATCGGACCGGATGGGAACAGATCAATCGGCTTGCCGCTCCTGCTGATCGATGGGGGAGTGTCATCAACCTGCGACATAACACAGAAAGTAAGTTACCGATGAAAATGAGAATAACAAGAATAGAACATCAGTTTGGAGGTACTTACAGTATCATCGAGGACCTTGTACTGAGGATCGATCATGCCACGGTACGTAAGGGCCGATCTGCAGAACAAATGCTCCTTCCATTCTTCCCACCATTGTTTATACGCCTGAGTAATGAAGAGGGCCGGGATCCACTCTGATAGATCTACATTTGTATCGGCATTCGGTGACAGCTGGGCTACTCGGATCCACTCGAGAAGGTTAGTGATGGCTTCCCTAGGTTTTATCACATCGCCATAACAGAGTGCAATCGGCAGCTGGCCGAAAGCTAGTTGACGGGCTAGTGCCGATGGGTTGTAAAACTCATAGGTTTGGTTGGAATTTTTCCCACTGCCAAAGAAATTCACTGGTATGGCTCTGGGAGTGATTAGTGCCATCATCACCTCATGATCCTTGTTGAGGGCGTCATTGAATGGATGGAAAACCAAAGGAAACATAGTATGTGGATCTACATAAGGCATCCACGCTCACTGCTCTCTCGTCAGGCCTTCGTACAAGGTCTGGAAGAATCGACTGACCTGGTCTGCATTGCCGCCAGTGCCCAGCAGAATGATGACAGCCTCGCCAAAGTTCAGAGGAGAGCGAGTTGCGGATTCTTCTTCATCTAGTTCATTATCCTCGGCTATATCCCTGGGGAAGCGCTGTGTGAAGAGGTTGAATTCAAGACGCTTGTGCATGTGAAGTCTAAGACACAAGTTGATAAACCACCAGGGGCCTCCCAAGTTGCCGATGGACTGGTCGAGCAGAAGTTTCTTGGTTACTTGATGAAGGAGGTGGTAAGCTGCACCAAGCAGGTATCGGCCGAGGGGAAATCAGCCACCATTGGCTAATCTTTCTGCTGCTGCTAGGTAGACGGAAGTTGGTCCTGCCGATCGACCACAAAATACAAATTTGTCCAACCACATGTTCAGGAAACTGGTCTGTTCCTTTATGTTAACAGGGCCTGTTCGTTTGTATTTTTGGATGTATCCTGACCAACCGCCGATGGAGCGAGTTTCTACCTTGGCACTGGGTTTGGTATCAAAAAAGTGGGTGCTATCGGCAGCAGATACATCCAGGCCGGTGAGCATAACCACATCGGCAAGTGTAGGGGAAGCAGGGCCGTGGCCAAAGACGAAGGCATTGAGTGTGTCTGACCAGAAATATGATGCAGCTATCAACAGTGATTCATTCCTATGCATATGAGCAATGGACAATCTGATGCATTGGTCCAGTTTTCTCTCGCCCCACTGGACTTCATTCGAGTGGCTGACTCTTAAAAACCAATCCTTCCATCCCACGGTAGGACTGGGCCAGGAACGGAAGGTATCCTTCCACAGATCCAGAGAGAAATTCTCGGCTCTAAAGGGGATTCTGTTTGTTTCTGTGTTAATAAGATCGGTGGGATCTGGATCCCCTAACGGACCAAGACATTGAAGATGTGGTTGATCGGTAGGGATGGCAATTTTGTTGGACAGATCCTAATGGTGTTGGGAGTAAAAATAGGAACAAAAAGGAAAAATAAGGGGAGAATGTTTAGTAAAATAAATTGCAGATGAACGAAGATGTGGTAAAGATACACGAGGTGGAGTGATGAACTGACCTCAGGAACGGTGAAGTTGATGGCCATTTCCTCGCAAGGAAGGAGATTGAAGACTTCGAGATTGGTGGAGAAAAGCCTTCGCTGGAGTTCTTGGGCCTCTCGAACAGCGCCGCCGCCAGAAAAGTAGAGTTGGGGCTGTAGAATGATGTGATGGAGAAGGAGTACCCGAGAAGGAACTATTTATAGGAAAAAATGGGCAAGGGTAAATCTGACTTATCACTTTGCTGTATCCGTGAAATCCGAGGATACTCAGGAAGATATGGTAACTGTTCGCAGGGTAATCAAGGGATTGTGCAGGTGATTTGACAGGAAGCGGTCGTGATCTGGAGATATTTTACTGTGCGAAATTTCCTGGTCGGTCCATCGGTAGCGCCTTGTAACGGTAATGTTGCCGATGGACGAATAAAACGGAGATATCCGTTTGGAAGGATAAGATGCTTCGCTGTGCAGGATGTCTTGGTCAGTCCATCGGCAGTCCTCGGTAACGGTAATATTGCCTATGGGCGACTAAAGTGGAGATGTCCGTTGGGGAGGTTGAAGACTTCGAGGAATCTGCGGAGGAATTGGACCAGGGTTGTTCAGATTAAGGCTGTCGGTTACCAAATTGGAGGAATTAATTGCGGAAAGGCATCATTACTGTAGAGAATTTCAGAGCATTAATGATTTCATACTCCGAAATTGGGGGGCATGTGTTGACACCGTTTTTGGACACGTATCCCGGATCAGTAGAATGTGGATCGGCAAGACAGGGTGATGGTCACTGGTTTGCAGGAGAGTTGCCGATGAGGGTGGTTGCCGATGAGAAGGCAGTTGAATGTGGCTAAGTCCATGGGTGGTGATGTGTTTATGCCGATGGCTAGTTTTAACCGTTGCCGATGGGGAGTCTGCCGAGGACATGGAAGGAAGACTCGAAGATTGCTGATTGGTCCTTGGTGGTGTCCCAGTTTGTCGCACAAGGATAGTTTTATGTTTTCCTTAGTTATTTAAATTGTTTTGTACACGGATTCTGTTTAAATTTAGAATTCGAGTTCTAGTTGTGTCTAGTTGTAGCTCTTTGAGCAGGGTATAAATGTAGACCCTAGGGCATTGTAATACAAAAAATCTATCAATCAATCGATCAAACACAAGTTTTTACTCATATTCCAGCATCAAAATTTTCGACGACTTCGTCATATTTTCCTTTTTATTACGAGTTCTTAGGAATTCGTCGACTTAAGCTTGGCGCGTTCTCACGTTCCGCGTGAATACCTCTTGGCCATGGCATCCGGGCGTATCGCTATTGTCGGGACCAAAGTATTCGAGTTATCACCTTTGCCGATAGTAAGGTCAAATTGGCTGGCACGCCTTAACGTTTGAATAGGGTATTAGCCCTTTGTGTTTGCAGATCAGCTTTTGCATCAACACTTTCATAAACCTATTTGCTTGTGGGATCGTCGCTCGTTCTTAGAACGAGTGCTCTAGTAAGAGGACTCCTGACACAGACGGATAATCCTGCGCATCGCTAGAGCTGTAGTCACCTTCATAGACGTGGTGTCCAAGTTGTGGGCTACCTTCATATGTGGTACGGCTTTTGGGCAGAGGGGTAGGTGTCAGTGTAGTGACAGCATCTGGCATCCATAGTAATCCGCCACAATCAGTCGTAGCGTAGTGCTGATACTGAGATCGCCTAGTTACCTAGGACTCTCAGTGGGCCTGAAGCAAGCAAGTAGTGGGATGGTCTTTCCACTTTGTGGTTCATCACTTTAGTGTATCCACTCAGCCGTGTTGTCATCCCTTCTATCTTCTAGGGTGATTAGTTTAGAGTCTAAGTGACGTTTTGCCGTTCCTTGTGGATAAATATGATACCCTGAATACTTCCAGGTGAAGTGCTACAATGGTACTTCCGTGCGCTTGTGGATTTCTCTGCTGTTGCTAAGAAGCGCCAACAAGCATTTCTGGCGCCGTTGCCGGGGAACGATTGTCGTCTTAGTATCTAAACCTAGTAGCCCGTGTACCTTTTGTTTTTACCTTTCTTTTGTTACTTTGTTTTGATGGAGCAACCTACCATCTCCACAATCTGCGAAGGCCATCACACATTCGAGTTACGAACTCCGGCTGGCTTTTATAGCCATGGTTCGGGAACAATCCTTCTCAGGCTTAGATAACGAAAACCCATATCACCACTTGAGGGAATTTGAGCAGCTCTGTGCATGCCTCACCATTGCTGGCATGACACCCGACACAATGCGGTGGAAATTATTTCTCTTCTCTCTTAATGACAGGGCGAGGCAATGGTATGCCCAGAACATAGGGAAGGTAGCTGGCGATTGGGAAGAATTGCGAAACAAATTCTACCTAGCATTCGACCCCTTATCCCGAATTGCTGCCCTACATCAAGAGATTCTCAACTTCCATCAAGAAGAGAGGGAATCCCTAGGAGTAGCTTGGGACAGATTCACAACTTTGACCAAATCTGGCCCAGACCTGTCTATCCCCAACCATGTGCTATTACAAAACTTTTGGTTAGGGCTTAACAAGGAATCTGCCCTAATGCTTGACACGTCTGCAGGAGGATCATTCACACACAAAACTACAGAGGAGGGAGAAGCTCTGCTAGATCGCATTCTAGAGAATACTCCCCCTTAGAACCCCTCCGCATAGAACTAGAGCCCTGTTTTGAGGAAGTCTCTTCGGTTGAGGCCGAAACAAATGCACAACCTGAGACATCCTCACTCGAATCATATGAGGGAAGACAGAACCCTCTACCCTATGCCCTTCCATGCTTCGATGACGATTTCATTGACGATTTCGCTAATTATTCGAAGTATAATAAAAAGAAGATCAATCATGTTTGTGTCACTCTAGAACCTGATCGTGATTCCCTTAAATAATCCGTTAAGGAGTTGACAGCGATCATGAGTAATGAATGGACGAATGAAAGAGAGTCTTCATCTGAAGTAATTCAGATTTGCTCACCTTCACGAACCATTCACTGCAAGATCCAGGATGATTGGGTAGAGACGTTGTATAATCCCACGATAGGAGCAAACATAGTCTCCTTAGGCTTTGCAATCACCGATCTTTGTGATAAGACTTTAGATCCTACCAACTTGTCTTTTAGAGATGGACCACAGTCCATTAAAAAGGGACAAGAAGTGGTTTACAACGTGAACATTCAGCACGAAGATGTCGTCTTGACTCTAGATTTTCATATCTTTGACGACATAGGCTTTGATGTGCTGATCAGGCACCACCTGGAGACATTCTTTTACGATGCCTCCAACACAGGGGAGTTAGATGTAAAGATAGGGAGGAATAAATTTTTGATCCCAGTCTCTCCAGCTAGAAACTCGATAGCAGAACCTCCCTGTTCTTCTATGGCCGAGGAGGTTATGTCGGTAATGCCATTTGAAACTCCTAAGACATCCTTAGAAAATGACTCTAACTTCTTTATAGAAGAAGAGGACAACACAAGAGAAATCCTCGAACTTCCTAAGGAGGAAGTGCCATCTCCACCTCTAGTTGAGCTAAAAACCCTACCCGAAGGATTAAGATATGCTTTTCTTCACGGTGACAAAAACACGCCCATCATCGTTAGTGATAAGCTTTCTAATGACGAAACCTCTCGACTCATCGCCGTTTTAGAAAAGCTTGGGTCGGTCTTCGGGTATTCCTTGCAAGACCTCAAGGGGGTTAGCCCAACACTCTGTACCCATCGTATACCTATTGACCCTGCAAGCACGCCCACACGTGAACCACAACGCAGGCTCAATAATGCGATGAGGGAAGTCGTGAAAAAGGAAGTCCTCAAACTTTTTCACGCTGGGATTATTTATCCCGTACCACATAGCGACTGGGTTAGTCCCGTCCAAGTGGTTCCGAAAAAAGGAGGAATGACGGTAGTAAAGAACGCTAAGAATGAGATTATCCCTCAGCGTACCATCACGGGATGGAGAATGTGTATTGATTACATAAAACTTAACGCGGCAGCGAAAAAGGATCATTTCCCATTGCCCTTCATCGATGAGATGTTGGAACGATTGGCGAAATTATTTTTGTTTCCTCGATGGGTTTTCTGGTTATCACCAAATTCCCGTCCATCCCGATGATCAAAGCAAAACTACATTCACATGCCCATATGGAACGGATGAATACAGAAGAATGTTGTTCGGGTTGTGCAATGCACCCACCTCATTCCAAAGATGCATGATGTCCATTTTCTCGGAAATTATTAAGGAGATCGTGGAAGTTTTCATGGACAACTTTTTGGTCCATGGAAAAACTTTCGATCATTGCCTTGAAAATTTGGACAAAGTTTTGCAAAGATGCCAAGAGAAGGACCTGGTACTTAATTGGGAAAAATGCCACTTTATGGTTCGAGAAGGCATTATTTTGGGATACTTAGTGTCTGAATGGGGAATCGAGGTAGATAAAGCAAAAATAGAAGTCATAGAACAACTACCTTCTCCTGTGAATGTCAAGGGAATTCACAGCTTTCTAGGCCACGCTGGGTTTTAAAAACGGTTTACCAAAGATTTTTCACAAATCACCCGGTCGCTGACAGCCCTTTTAGCAAAAGACGTTCCCTTTGAGTTCACAGATGAGTGCTTAAGAGCTTTAGAAACAATAAAGAAGGCACTCATCTCAGCGCCCATTATCCAACCTCCGGATTGGTCGCTACCCTTTGTGGTGAGGTCGTTGTCCCGATCTTCACGACGTAGGATAACTAGCTGAAGATCAGCCGATAACTTGCTGCAAGCAGCGAGGATAACTAGTGCAACCTGACGACACGCACAAGGAGCCAACCACCGTCTCTATACGGCAGCATGAACCAAGGATTCGCCCAACCACACTCTCAAAGAACCAACCTACGCAACCTGAACTCGAGGATCAGGAGCACAGATTGGGTGCCGAGGACGCGGCCGCTTCTGTAATCTCCGCGAAGGAAAACACAAGAGCAAAGGGGTAGAGATCTCTCTCTGAATTTGTTAGCACACAGCTGAACAAAGTGGTTTGTATTCTCAATATCATAAGTCTTGGATTACAATGAGTCTTAGGGGGTATTTATACTAGCAACAGCCCTGCTAGATAGGTATGAAAACGAAATAGAGTTTCTGAGGGAATGCAATGTGAAAGGTCCCCTCGAAATGGATTCCCGAAGTGGCTTCGCGTGACTGTTGGCCTCCAGAGCAGTTTCCAATAAACTGACCATAACTTTTTATTGGTAGGTCCAAATGATGACCCGTTTCTTGGGTGTGAAACTAGACTCCAAGAGCTTTCTATCAATGTATTCCATGCACCACGAAACGCTGTAGATTGGTACAGTTTCACTTGGCAATTTGTACCAACATTCTGTCACGACAGACTGTTGACTTTCTGAGCAGTCTGTACTAATTATAGTTTGCAGGCAATATGGAGTATCCAAACTGGTCGCCACTAGATTCATTGGAAAGTAGACTTGTCAAGCTTTCCAACAAGTGCTCATGGACCTTCATAGCTTTTGTGAGTAAAAAGTTATGAAGATTTCTTTCACTGGTCCGTTTTTGACTTCCACTGGTCCGTTTTTGACTTCTTCTGGAACTTGCACTGGTCCGTTCTTCAGGGTCCGATTTATCCTTCTCTTCTTCTATATACCTGAGTACAATCAAGGTACAACACTTAGGTAGTATATAATTCTCATTAATGTTAAAATGAATCTCACAAAGTAGCGCGTTCACCTCTTGTTGTAGCTTCTTGGCTCGGCTACGTGTAATTGCTCCATCAATGGCTTGGGTTGGTGCCGGTGTAGTTGGTGTAGAGGTTGGCGTGGAATTAGAGGGAGCATACTTGGTTGGGATGTCCTCATCATCCTCCCCCTCTTGAAAAGGAGTCAACCTCGACTCTGATTCTGCTAATCCGAAGAATGGTGTCAAGTCAGCAACATTGAAGGTTGTGCTAACACCATAATCTTCAGGAAGCTCAATCTTGTAGGCATTATCATTGATCCTGGACAGCACTCTGAATGGACCATCTCCCCGTGGCATCAACATGGATTTATGCTTCTCAGGAAAGCGGTCTTTGCGAAGATGTACCCACACTAAATCTCCGGGCTCAAATATCACCTTCTTGCGATGCTTGTTTGCCCAATCAGCATAGTACTTGGAGCTTCTTTCGATTGCTTCTTTGGTCTTCTCATGAATCTTCTTGACATATGATGCACGCTTGGACGCTTCCATGTTAATCCTTTCCTGCAATGGTAGAGGCAACAAATCGATCGGAGCAAGGGGTTTGAATCCATACACAACTTCAAAAGGACACATATTAGTTGTAGAATGTACTGCCCTGTTGTAAGCGAATTCCACATGTGGCAAGCACTCTTCCTACTCCTTTAGGTTCTTCTTTATCAAGGCTCGTAGCAGCATAGAAAGTGTTCTATTCACAACTTCAGTTTGTCCATCCGTTTGAGGATGACAAGTGGTGGAAAACAGCAGCCTTGTTCCAAGCTTTGCCCACAATGTCTTCCAAAAGTAGCTCAAGAACTTGGTGTCACGGTCTGAAACAATTGTTTTGGGCACGCCGTGTAATCTTACAATATCCTTGAAAAATAGAGAGGCTACGTGGGAAGCATCATCGCTTTTATGACAAGTTATAAAATGTGCCATTTTAGAGAACCGATCAACAACAACAAAAATTGAATCCATTCCCCTCTTTGTCCTTGGTAAACCCAAAACAAAATCCATGCTAATATCTTCCCAAGGGGCACTAGGAACATGCAAGGGAGTATATAATCCATGAGGGTTCAGTTTTGACTTAGCTTTGTGACATGTGATGCATCTTTACACAAGTCATTGGACGTCTCTTCTCATCTTTGGCCAGTAGAAGTGATCAGCTAGCATCTCATATGTCTTTCTCCATTTAAAGTGACCCATCAATCCACCTGCATGTGTTTCCTGTAGCAACAAAAGCCTAACAGAGCAGTGGGGTACACACAATTTGTTAGCTCGAAACAAAAATCCATCATGTATATGATATTTTTCCCACCCTTTTCCAGTTGTACAGTTTGCAAATGGTTCTGAAAATTCATGATCAGCAGGGTACAATTCTTTTATGCTTTCAAGTCCTGGAACGTTGACATCTAGTTGATTCAACAAAACATTTTTACGTGACAAAGCATCAGCAACAATGTTTTCTTTACCTTTCTTATATTTCACAACATATGGAAAAGTTTCAATGAATTCAACCCATTTGGCATGTCTACGATTCAGTTTTGCTTGCCCCTTTAAATATTTCAAAGCCTCATGGTCTGAATGAATAACAAATTCTTTTGGCCATAAATAATGTTGCCAAGTCTCAAGAGCTCTTACCAAAGCATACAATTCTTTGTCATACACCGAGTAGTTCAGTTGCGCACCTCCTAACTTCTCACTGAAGTATGCAACCGGCTGTCCATTTTGCATTAGGACACCACCGATTCCGATCCCACTTGCATCACATTTAACCTCAAAGGTTTTAGTGAAATCCGGTAACACCAGCAAGGGGGCTTCGGATGGCCTCTTCTTCAATTCTTGGAATGCTCTCTCTTGTGGTTCACCCCATTGGAAGGCAACACCTTTCTTTGTTAACTCATTCAACGGAGCAGCTATGGTGCTGAAATCTCTCACAAATCTCCTGTAAAAACCAGCAAGTCCATGAAAACTTCTCACCTAACTCACATTTTCAGGAGTTGGCCAATCCTTGATTGCTTTCACATTTGATTCATCAACCTGAATTCCTGAACCTGAAACAACAAAACCAAGAAACACAACCTGATCTGTACAAAATGTGCACTTCTCAAGGTTAGCAAATAATTTTTCTTTTATTAGCACATCCAAAACTTGCTTAATATGATCAACATGTTCCTCCAATGTCTTGCTGTAAATTAGAATATCATCAAAGTAAACAACAACAAACTTTCCAATCAATGCTCGCAAGACATGGTTCATCAATCTCATGAACGGACTAGGGGCATTGGTCAAACCAAAAGGCATAACTAACCATTCATACAGTCCAAACTTTGTTTTAAAAGCAGTTTTCCATTCATCTCCAATCTTCATTCTAATTTGATGGTAACCACTTCTCAAATCAATTTTAGAAAACATCATAGAACCACTCAATTCATCAAGCATATCATCTAGCCTAGGAATAGGATGACGATAACGAACGGTGATGTTGTTCATGGCTCTACAATCTACACACATCCTCCAAGAACCATCTTTCTTTGGCACCAAAATCACAGGAACAGCACAAGGACTTAAACTTTCTCGCACATATCCTTTATCTAAAAGTTCTTATACTTGCCTTTGAATCTCCTTGGTTTCTTCCGGATTGGTGCGGTACGCCGGACGGTTTGGAAGTGCAGCTCTAGGGATGAGATCAATTTGATGATCAATACCGCGCAAAGGAGGAAGTCCAGCAGGTGTTTCCTTTGGAAAAACATTGTCATAGTCCTGCAAAACACGTGCAACAACACTAGGGACAGATGTTAAGTCATTAGCTGAAAGCAATGTGTCCTTACACACAAGTACAAATAGTACTTGATCTGGGTTTTTTCTCACATCTCTCATTTCAGATTTGGTGGCTATCATCACGAAGTTCTCTCCCTCTTTTTTTCTGTCATCTCTCATGTTTGGCTTGTGGCTCTCACTCACTAATTTGTGGAGGGCACTCAAATTATTTTTCTCTACTTCTTTTGCACTCTCATTCCTCACTTCAGAGCTCTTTTGCAAGTGCTCAGCTAGGATTTGCTGCAGTGTCATGGGTTTAAGAATCAACTCCTTGTTCTTCCACTTGATGGTGTATTGATTGGTTCTACCACAATGTAGAGACGATCGATCATATTGCCATGGTCTTCCCAACAGCATGTGGCACACTGTCATAGGCGCCACATCACACTCTACAGTGTCAACATATTCACCAATCTTGAATGGAACTTTCACTCTTTGTGCAATCTTAATAGAACCTGAATTATTAAGCCATTGCACACGATATGGATGGGGATGTTTCAGCAGCTTCAACCCAAGCTTTTCAACCATTTCTTTGCTTGCAAGATTGTGGCAACTGCCACCATCAATGATCACTTTGACAACCTTATCTTGCACTTTAGCTCTAGTCTGAAAATGATTGTGCCACTGTCCATTTTCAGCATCGCTCATTTGTACACTCAAAATCTGAGTTACAACAAGAGCAGCAACAGATTCAAATTCACAGATGTCCTTCTCAAGATTACTCTCACTTCCACTATCTTCTTGTTCTTCCTCACTAGCAGATTCATACTCCCCTTGATCATTCACAATGATGGTTCTAGCGTTTGGACACTCTCTTGCAACATGACCACGACCACCACACTTGAAGCACTGAATTCCACTACTCTTGCTGGAAGAACCCACTGAGTTTGCTGATTTGAATTTCTCATTATGAGCAGCCAACTCTTTGCTACTAGAAGAACCAAGGTTGCTAGATCGTGCACCATCGTTTGAGCTGGAAAATGTACCTTTACTTCCACTTCCTTTGGGTGCAAATTTACTTCCACTTGCTGCACTCTTTGTGCTGAAAGATACTCCTCTAGTGGACTTCATATCCTGCTGCAATTGCCGCTCAACTTTGCTAGCTTGATGTACCAATTCAACAAGATTACGATATTGCTGAAATTCAACAATGCGTTGAATATTCCGATGCAGCCCTGACATAAATCTTGCAATTGTTTGCTCTTCATCTTCAGTTACATTGGCTCTAATCATCGCCTTCTCCATCTCTTTATAATACTCATCAACACTGAGGCTTCCTAGCTTCAGATTCTGTAGCTTGTCAAATAAATCACGGCGATAATGTTTGGGAACAAATCTTGTTCTCAATTCTCTCTTCATTTCAGCCCATGAACGAACATCACCTTGACCAGCTTCTTCTCTTTCATTCAACATTTGCTCCGACCAGATTAGAGCATACCCATCGAACTCAAGAGCAGCCATGGCAACCTTCTTTCTCTCAGAATAATTATGCACACGAAAAATTTTATCCACCTTCAACTCCCATGTAAGATATGCTTCAGGAAGAGATCCTCCTTCAAACTGGGGCATGGTGAATTTTAACTTGCCAAACCTCTCTTCATTGTGCTGATTACGCCTACGATTTCTTCGGTGACGACGATCATCATAATGGGACTGTTCATCCTCTTCTTCTTCATCTTCATGGTGACTGCCATTTGCATTATCATGAGGATGGATTTGCAACCGGTTCATGAGTGCTTGAACATTGTTTGTTAGCGTCTCCATGCTTTGTTTCATCTCATTGAATTGTACCATGGTGACACAATCATCAATCTCTGGATGCTCAGACATCTTGATGTAAAAAAATAGTGTAGGCAAAGCAACAATATATGTAGAATCGGGAATTATATGTGGAATCTCACAATCTCACCTCTCTTACCAACCGAAGCTCATGTGAGTTCCCCGCAGATTACAACGGCCAATGCGAGGTGGTAACCGAGAATGATGGTTGGGAGAATCCAAGATCAGTATTTTCCTATGTCGGTGGGTTATTTGTGGAGCTTGGTGGGGACATATTTCACAAGGAATGCAATCTGAATTCTTGATATTGTAAAGTTAAACCACAATCCAAACTAGAAGTTCAATGCCTAGTGCTGACCACAAGATATGAGTGATGTAAATAGATCAAACACACGCGCAAAGATAATTCAGATTTGATGCAAACAAGGAGTATGCCTAGGATGCAAGTGTTGCAATCAAACCCAAGCAAAATTTTGCACCAAAGATGGATAATAACTGATTGTGTGACTTGATATAAAATTCAGAACGTGAGCACATAAACAGAGTGAACTTTCTACTCTTTCTTCACAACTTTTCTTCCTCAACTTTCCTCTTTTTTTTCACTTTCTTTTTTTTTGATACTTTTTTTATAACTAAGAACAAGAGCAGATATAACACTTACACACACTTTTTTTTTTGAAACAAGACACAACCGTCAGCGTTCTAACTTGATAGGCTCAAAGTTTACGCGAAGGATGATACTGGTTTCAGATTTTCTTTAGGGATTTGTAGATATAAAAGAGGCACAAAGGACACACAAAGGATATGATGATCAGCAACTAAACAAAACTCTAATGGACTGAAACTTAACCAAACTCACAAGAAAAACAGATTGAAACAAAGGGCTAATGCAAATTTTTTTTATGGCTTTTTGGTGGATAGGACGAACAAGATATATATATGTAGCTAAGGGTAAAAATCCTACCGTGGAAACTTGAGCTTTGATACCAGATGGTGAGGTCGTTGTCCCGATCTTCACGACGTAGGATAACTAGCTGAAGATCAGCCGATAACTTACTCCAAGCAGCGAGGATAACTAGTGCAACCTGACGACACGCACAAGGAGCCAACCACTGTCTCTATACGGCAGCCTAAACCAAGGATTCGCCCAACCACACTCTCAAAGAACCAACCTATGCAACCTGAACTCGAGGATCAGGAGCACGGATTAGGTGCCAATGACGCGGCCGCTTCTGTAATCTCCGCGAAGGAAAACACAAGAGCAAAAGGGGAGAGATCTCTCTCTGAATTTGTTAGCACACAGCTGAACAAAGTGGTTTGTATTCTCAATATCATAAGTCTTGGATTACAATAAGTCTTAGGGGGTATTTATACTAACAATAGCCCTGCTAGATAGGTATGAAAAAGAAATAGAGTTTCTGAGGGAAGGCAATGTGAAAGGTCCCCTAGAAATGGATTCCCGAAGTGGCTTCGCGTGACTGTTGGCCTCCAGAGTAGTTTCTAATAAACTGACCATAACTTTTTATTGGAAGTCCAAATGATGATCCGTTTCTTGGATGTGAAACTAAACTCCAAGAGCTTTCCATCAATGTATTCCATGCACCACGAAACGCTGTAGATTGGTACACTTTCACTTGGCAAGTTGTACCAACATTCTGTCACGATAGACTGTTGACCTTCTGAGCAGTCTGTACTAATTCTGGTATGCAGGCAATATAATGTATCCAAACTGGTCGCCACTAGATTCATTGGAAAGTAGACTCGTCAAGCTTTCCAACAAGTGCTCATGGACCTTCATAGCTTTTGTGAGTAAAAAGTTATGAAGATTTCTTTCACTGGTCCGTTTTTGACTTCCACTGGTCCGTTTTTGACTTCTTCTGGAACTTGCACTAGTCCGTTCTTTAGGGTCCGATTTATCCTTCTCTTCTTCTATATATCTGAGTACAATCAAGGTACAACACTTAGGTAGTATATAATTCTCATTACTGTTAAAATAAATCTCACAAAGTAGCGCGTTCACCTCTTGTTGTAGCTTCTTGGCTAGGCTAGGTGTAATTGCTCCATCAATGGCTTGGGCTGGTGCCGTCGTAGTCGGTGTAGAGGTTGGCGTGGAATTAGAGGGAGCATGCTTGGTTGGGATGTCCTCATCACTTTGAGATCATGTGTGATGCCAGCGATTATGCTGTTGGGGCGGTCCTCGGCCAAACCAAGGACAAAAAGCATCACGCGTTCACTTACGCGAGCAAGACTTTGACAGGACCTCAGCTTAACTACGCCACTACTAAAAAAGAGTTCCTCGCTATAGTCTCTGCTATCGATAAGTTTAGATCCTATTTGGTGGGAGCAAAGATAATTGTTTATACGGATCATGCTGCTCTCAAATATTTTCTCACTGTTGATATTTGGTAACGCAATTAGAAAATGATCCGCAAGAGCACGGATATCGGTGAGCATTTCACCCGGGAGATTTTCCAGAGTATCGTATTTATATTTTTACCACTGGGAGAAAGGGTGCATCTGACTAACCAAATCTATTGCTATTACCCCTTTAGGCTACAAAGAATGTTTCTCGATGTGAGTGATATATAGAGAAGACTGCAACCGTAGTCTTGTTCTAACCTTGGTAAGGATGATCTACTGTTCTATTGGAGAAGCTCACGGAATCTAGACAACACAAAGGATGTTCGACCCGCACCTATAAACCTACCCGTCCTGCTAACAAGATGTGATCTGCAAAGGTAACTCGGAAATGTCACGTTCCTCGCTACTACCATGGTCCAGCTAGTCAGGGGATATCTATCAGTACCCTAGCCTAAACACCATGTTTACGCTAGCAAGTGATTACTCTAATGCTCAACCGGAAGAGGATTAAAGTAAACTCATAAACCAAAGAACAATGAAACAAGAACTTACTAGTAATTAGAAGTCGAATTACTGAAGAATCTTAGAAGCAAGCCTCGGGTTAGGAGACTTGATCCCGCAGGTACAACTCGGAGTAGACACCGACTGGCCGGCCTTCCTCCGATCTACACCTCCACTCTATCTCTCTCAATCTAGTAGAAACTAGAAGATCTATTTCTACTTTACATTGGTTGCTAAGCCTAAAAAGAAATATTATTTAGAGAAGAGGTTTTCCTTCGAGGGCACCCCTCAATCTCTATGATAATTTCTTCATGTCTTCTCCAGGGGCCAGGGGGGTCTCCTTATATGGTCCTCCCCTTCTATGCGTTTTTGGGTCGGTAGGCGAGGTGGTACTACATTATTCTGGATCCAATAGGTCGGTGGAGATCTCCCGAGAGAAAGAGTCCTGATTGGGCTCGGCAGGTGGGCGGGCGCCCAGGTCCTGGCCCCGTTTCGTCTCCGCTTCGGTCTCGTGGCTGCTGGAGTCTTCTAGATGGTAGAAAATTGCGCGATGCATTGATATCTCTATGTAATCCTGACATGTGGGCCTTTCTTCCTTATTTCCTGATAACCCCCTACAGAAATAGAAAAACACCAAAACTCGTGGAATTCTGTCAGATAAAACCCTAAGTCTAGGTGTTGGTTGCATTTGGATCCTTTTCATTATTTATTTGATGATTATATTTGATACTTAAGGACCGTCAACACTCACCAAACAGGATGCTAAACCTCGTCTACTCCGATGGATCTTGTTGTTACAAGAGTTTGATATTGAGATAAAAGATAAGAAAGGAGTAGAAAATACTGTTCCAGATCATCTTTCGTGTATGCAAGTCACTAACATGCAGGAACAGGAGATTAACGACTTCCTACGCGACGACATGCTCATGATGATCAACGACACGAACCCATGGTATGCAAATATTGTTAACTTTATGGTGTCAGGGTACGTACCCCCAGGCGAATCAAAGAAGAAGCTTGAATATGAAAGTCGACACCACCTATGGGACGACCCTACCTATACCGGGTCTGTGCTGACGAACTACTACGAAGATGTGCGCCCACCTCAGAGGGTGCACAAATCATCGAGAGGTGTCACGCTTCACCATACGGAGGTCACTATGGAGTATTTCACACACAGTCCAAAACCTAGACATGCGGCTTCTACTGGCCTACAATGTATCAAGACACGAAGAAGTTCGTCCATAGATGCCGTCAGTGCCAGCTACAAGGCAACATCAGTGCATGCAATGCCATGCCACTTCACTTCAACCTCCAAGTCGAAATTTTTGACGTCTGGGGAATTGACTTTTTGGGCCATTCAAGAAATCAGGCTACTACGAGCACATCCTTGTAGCAGTTGACTACGTATCAAAATGGGTAGAAGCATTACCGTGTCGAGCAATAGATGCCAAGCATGCAAGAAAGATGTTTCACGAGATCATGTTTCCTTGTTTTGGGACACCAAGAATGGTGATAAGTGACGGAGTGTCACACTTCATTGATAAAGCCTTCAGAACATTTTTGTGAGATTTGGGCACCCGTCACAATGTTGCTACTCCTTATCATCCCCAACCAAGGGGCAAGCCGAAACTTCCAATAAGCAGATCAAGAACATACTCCAGAAAACAGTAAACGAAATGGGAATGGGCTGGAAAGATAAGCTCCCTGATGCACTCTGGGCATACAGGACAGCTTACAAAACTCCCATCGGGATGTCACCTTATTAGTTGGTCTATGGCAAAAGTTGTCATTTGCCTGTTGAGCTTGAACATAGAGCTCACTGGGCAATCAAAACATGGAATATGGACATCAAGGCCGCTGGAAGAAACAAGCAAAGACAAGTCGCAGAATTAGAAGAATGGTGAGAAAAAGCTCTGAGTTAGAATAAACTGTTAAGACTTAAAACTTACTCATTTTACCTTTCACCATGGGGCTTGTAACCGTCACTTGTGTCTTGAGCAGTTAAAAGATAGAACGGTCAAGTCAAGCGCCATGTCTCTTATTCTTGATCAGCTATAGCTCTGGGGTTTTTGCATATTTTCAAATAAAACACAGAGATTCCTTATATGAATCTTTCAGATCTCTCTTTTGTGGTATTTCTGGATCCTTACCAAGGCAGTAATGATATATGCCTTCTCTCAAAGTATGTGGTATTTTTGGTATGAGGCATAGTGATATTGCCTTCTCTCTCACCCTACTCTAATAAGGTTTTGATATCTGGAGCTCATAGGTGGGAGACAACTAATACATACTTACAAGACATTTATTGCATAGTCAAACCATGGATCCAGAGAAACAAGTCAATAAGTCAAATCAAGATGTGCATGTGTGGCGAAAGAATGGTGTATGGTGATGATGGTGATAATAATGGTGAAAGTCTAATTCTACTTTTGCTCTTTTGAGGGGATACATACCTTTCTTGCACTTTGAAGCTTTTTGGGGAGAAAGAGATGCTCTATATTTTCTTTTTCTTTCCTCTCAAGTGGGTATCTTGTACCCCTAATTCTACTGTCGGACACTTGTCCATTTTTCCCTCTCGTCTCACTTTTTTCTTTTCTTCGAGGTTCCGGGCACTTGCCCCTTTTTATTTCCTCGTATTTTTTTCTTTTTCTTTTTTTTCTAGAGCACTCATCTCCTGAAATAATATAGCAAGTGGTAGTAACCAAGATAACTCGAGCATTTATTTCACAGGGAATAACAGGGATAGGAAAATATTTTTGACTATTCTCTCCTGGATTAGGAGTAGAATAATTTCGGTTGAATGTGGAGATGGAAATGAGTGGATATATGTGGATGGTACTTCCGGAGTAGAAGTAGCATGTATGAGTGAACGTGCAAGTGAATCTTGATTTTAACCACATGACAAGCTCCTAAGGGTCTACACAGTTTGACCACACTCAATGCTCATAAGCAGTAAAAAGTAAATGTGTGGCTCAAAGTCTAATAAGCATGTATATATGGCTGTGGTAGGATTTTAAACTCTCATCATACAGGAACTCATCATGTGATATTTTAAAGATTTTTCAAAGATAAAATTCTCCAGAATTCTAGCATCTCTAGGAACAGATAAACAACAGCTCAACCTTCCCATATCATATCCGCTAACGACTTAGACTTTAGATCAAGTACTCTTCCCACAAGTTCAGGTTTAGAGCAAATCTTACTTCATAACAGTCATGCCTAAACTTGAGAGAGATTTCAATTTTAAGAACTAGTCATGGCAGTGCAACTATTCATCATTTCCATGTGAGAGTTTATCATGAGTGTTCATAGCAAACTTTATTTATTTATTTATTTAGCAAACTAAGCAAAGATATATATATATAAAAGCACAAAATCTTTATTTGGGTTTTCATAATTATGCATCTTTTATTATTTGAGTAAAGTATAAACGCGAGTAGAAACACGTAGCTAGATAAATGGGGGTGCTCTCCCGCAAGCTGGATTTTGACGTAATTTCTTCTGATGTAGCTAGCAGGTGGTGGAGGTGTATTTGAATGTCGGCAGCACCCTGACATCGATTAGGATGTCCTCCGTCTGCTAGTCTTCTTTGATCCTTGAATTCTGTGGAGCTCAAATAGACAACAAAGCTTTGTGGAACTCGTTAAGTGTTAGCATAAATATCTAGCCTTTATCATGTTGAGCCTCCTCAAAAAATGTTACTTATTTAGCAGGATCATGCACTTCTTATTTTTATATTTTTTTATTGTAAGATGAAAACTTATTTATTTTATTTTTATGCCACCACAGTGAATGTACTTATGGGTTTTATGCCATGAGCATACTCACATGGGGCTTAACATTTTTATTTTCTTTTCAAGATAGCATGAACCTGATTAACTAAATAATTGAAAGGGAAAGGATAACTACCAAGTTTACCTCTTGGCAAGGCGTTCGGTATTTTTAAGTCCTCCGAACGGGACTCTCCATTTTCTCAGTTGTCCTGGGATTTGCTGGATGACGTAGTTGTTGACACTAGCTAACACCACTTAGATACTAGGTTGTCATCCCTAGCATGGCGCCAGAGTGTACAAAGGTATTTATAAATGGAAAGGTTCTCTAGAAAATAATCTATTCTATCCGCAAGCGCACAGATAAAACACCTCATTGTAGCATTTCACCAGGATAAGTATTCCAGGTATCGTTATTTATAATTTTGCTTAGGGGATCTCAAGAAGATGGAATTAAATCAATGGGCAAAATCTATCAAGGCATAGACTAGAGATAAACTTGCAAGAACGTGATTACTAATGAGAAACTCGTCACACAGTCACTTACTTTAGCAGGGGGTAAACCATAAAGATAATGATAATAAAGTATAAGTTCATGGGTAGATAACACAGCGATTAGAAAATAGACTAATCCTCATATATGTAGGTGATGTCAGATTAGCTAGAGAATGGATTCTAAGTTATCTACTAACTACTAAGTCATAATCTACTCTAGTTATCTACAAGATCATATATAGCATAAAAGACTCTTCATTCATGTATAAGGAACATTGATAAAGTAAATCAGAACATCGCATGACTTACTCCACAATACCGGTTCTGCCTGTCCTATCAACGGAGGGTGGACTATATAAGAATCAACGAAGCTGTCACTATCGCGAACTACCACACGACTCGGCCAATAGGATACATTTGCAGATAAATAACATCTAAGCACCACGCTCACATGTAATCTATCACCTAACTCCCTCGCGTCAAGAGCTAAGCGCTTTGCAAACTTATACATAAACTCATTATCAATTAGAACTATATCAAATATAGAACTAGAGCAAACTAAGAACATAATAATTAGAGACATAATGCAATTAGAACAATAGAATTAGATAAAGATATGAATAATACCAATCTTTATTACCGAAGATCCGAATCCAGAGCGTAGTGCTCTACTTCTCTAATTGCTATCTAATCAACCTCTAAACTTGAAGGATTAGGGAGTAGCTAATTCTAATTCTCTGTGGGAGAGAGATCTAAACCCTAACTTTGATGGCTACCTCTGAATAATGATTTCTCCTCTCCTCCTCCAGGGGCCAGGGGGTCTGGTTTTATAGTCCCCTCAAGTAAACGTGAGCCATTGGATCAAACCGACATAGATTGTATGGTTTAGATTGATCCTTTAGGTTGGTGGAGTCTTGCCCCGAAGCAGAGTCCTGCAGAAATAGATAAACACCAAAGCTCCCGAGCCCGATTCGCGTCCCGTTCGTTCCCGTGGCTTCTGGATCCTTCTAGATTGAGGAAAATTGCGCGGCACGTAATTATCTCGTTGTAAACATGACATGTGGGCCTTCTCTCCCTATTTTTTGATAAACCCCTGCAGAAATAGATAAACACCAAAGCTCGTGGAATTCTGTCAGATAAAACCCTAATTCTAGATGTTTGTTTCATATTGATCCTTTTTCATGTTTATTTGATTATTAATTTTAGTACTTAAGGACCGTCAACAAACTCCCCCAAGCTTACCCTTTGCTCGTCCCTGAGCAAACAACTAAACTCAGACGGATCAGGAGTTGCTTCGATGTTTTCTTTCCTGACAGGCACACATGCTTTTACATAAAAATTCTTCCAGATTATAGTGAAGTGTTATGGAGTTTAGCACCTGCACTTAAGTCTTAAGTAATCGAAAGACAAAATAGTTAAGTCAAGCACTATCCCTCCTGTCTATGCTTCACCTTTGTTCTAGAGTTTTTTATAAGTTTTTAAAATAAAACTCAGACTTCCCAGCAATGATTCTCTCAAGTCTCTCTATATGTGGTATTTGTGGATCCTTACCATAATGTCACTTACCTATAGCTAATGGAATATTTAATTGGAGCTTATAGGAGTGGAAAACAGCTCATACATATGTTGCCTAATCGAGCCATGGATCCAAAGGAACTCAGCATATAATTAAATCAAGATGTGCATGTGTGATGGAGTAAATGATAATGATGGTGAGAATGCATAAGTGTTAATAAAATTTGGTTCTCATTGCTCCTCATATTGCTATCTCTCCTCTTCTTTAATCTTTGCTTTGGGAGAACATGGGCTATCTTTTTTCTCTTCTTTTTTTTCAGGTGGGTAGTAGATACCCCTAATTCTACTGTCGGACACTTGTCCATTTTTTTCCTCTCGAGTGGGCATTTTTGTACCCCTAATTCTACTTCGGACACTTGTCCATTTTTACCTCTCGTCTCACTCTTTTTCTTTCTTTTTCGAGGTTCCGGGCACTTGCCCCTTTTTATTTCCTCGCATATTTTTGCATAACCCATGCCTCTTCTGCATTGAATCTTTTGAGAGAGAGAATAACAATATTCGGGACAGTGAGTGAAAATATTTTTAGCAATTTTAATGATTGGTTATGAATGCTGTGGTAGATGTGTGCAAGTGAATATCTTAATTTAACCACATGAAGAGCTCCTAAGGGTCTACACAGCTCGATCAAACTCAATGTGAATATAGTAAAAGATGTTATAGCAAGTATGGCTGTGGTAGGTGGTTTGCAATGCTAGGAACTCATCATGTGATTTGTAAGTTTTCAAAATAAATATCCAGAACTTAGTGTAGTAGGAACAAGATAAACAGTAGCTCAACTTTATATCATGCCTTTCTCTTACCTAGACTTTAGTTTTATGCTTCCCAAAGATAGTAATTTTAGTTTTAGTAATTCCTAGAAGAATTCTAATATAAAAGCTAGGTACTTGTAAGTAAGCAAACAGAGCAACTTGTTCATCATTTCCATCATGCATCTTTTTTTTTGGTCTTTTTATTTTTTTTAGAGATTAAACTTAGCAGAAAAATAAAGCACACTTATCTACACACTCTTTTTATTTTGTTTTCATGTTTATAAAGTGCAGTAAATTAAAGCAAGAAAATATTTATTTGGTTTTCTAAGTTTTCCTTTTAAGATAAATAAAATAGTAGAATAGAAAAGAATAAATAAGAAGAGCAAATAAAAACTTACTTGATAAATTTAGGGAGGAACTCCCCCAAGCTGGATGTTGACGTCGGTCTTACCCGATCTTCCAGAACCGCATCATGGTTGTGATGTTCTTGTTCATTGTTGTTGTATCTTGTCTCAGCTCTTGTACTGCAGCGGCATGGTCCTGGTTCCATTTTTGTTGTTCTTCTAGGAGTCTTCCATGTTTTGCTTGCGTGTTCTGGATGTCGAGGAGGGTGTTGTCGGTACGAGTGAAGAAAGCACCGGCCTCTTGATAGTAGTCATTCGTGAAAGCGTAGGAGGCGTCGGAGTATCGTCCTGCATCAAATTGTGGTGGAGGTCTGGATCCTGAAGCTCCATATGGATCAGTGGAGTACCTGCCCGTATGAAAAGGCGGGTTTGTCCACTGGTGATCTTGGCTCTCCGGCCATGTCTCCTCTGTTGGCTCTTGTGGTTGCGCATGCCGAGCCCATGGGTCTCGAAGGACTCGTGGATTGTAATCGCAATAATGCAGGTGCGCTGCTTCTTCTGGTCCAGGGTCAGCTCCATACCAAGTGCGTTCTCGGTGAGTGGTTATCCTTTCAGATGCCACTCGCTGTGGAGTTCTCTGGTTCACTGGTGTTGCTGCAATCTCAATAAAAAAGTTTTGCACAGAGTAGAGGCCAAGGTTCGGGTTAGGTAACCGAATCTTGCCTTTATCATCATATAGCATATACATTATATTCCCCTCTTTCTTTAACATCCGAGCTTGTCTAAATGTGTCATAGCCATGATAAATTCTTAATTCTTCTATGAAGTCCAATGATGAATTTTCTAGTAAGTGAAGATTAGTGGCTAGACGAGTGATAAGTGAAGTACATCCTATTGGTCCCTGAAGACTAGGTATACTAAGCCAATGTGAAACAAATAATATAACAGGTGAAGTAGGTACTTTACTAATAGCAGCATATAAAAGCTGTAAATCTCCTACTCTTACTTTCCTAATATCATCATGATAGAAAAGATTGTACCCAAGCCATTTGTGAAACATCCTAAGAGTGGGGTGTTCCATGTCACTAGTTCGGGCTTGACTGTAAAAATTATCTCTAGATATTTCTCTCCAAAACTGGTGTCTCTCAAAGTTGGGTAAATCGGAGTCAATGTTCAGGATGCATCTTGAAGAGAAACCAAGATGGTCGCTCAGCTCTCTCCAGGATAACATAATTTTCTGTTTGAACATCCGAAAAACAATTCCCCCCTCATAGTATTGTAAGGTGCAAAGAAATTCGAGGGTGAGAAGACGAGAACCCAGTTCGGTTATATTCCAAAAATTTGTCCAACCCATCATTTGAAAAATTAAGTCAAATTCAGTGTCCATACCTGTTTCTCGTAGTAGGATTGGATCGATAGTAGGGGTGTGAATGAAATCTTTGTTGTTCAGTTGCTGATAGACTTCCTTCTCTCTTCGGGTCTTCCGTCCAAGGTCTCCTATCTTGAGAAGGACCTTGACTTGCTGGCCTGATGAAGATGATGGAGCTTGTGTGGGTGTCGGGTCGACGTTCATCTCTGATGGCTGTGAGGAGTGTCGGGATGAACTCCTTGTTCCAATGTTCTTGAGAGCCTTCCCTGCATTCTTCACCTTCTTAAACATCCTGCAAACAAAAGTTGGCAAAAACACAACTGGTGGAAAATGTGAGAATAAATGTTAGTGGTCAGTTGTCCGGAGTGTCAGTAGTCCGGGGGTTAATCGTTCAAGACAAGTTTCTATTTTAGTAGAGCTTCCCCCTAAACAACTTTTACTTCCGCTTCGACAACGGGATCACTACTTGCTAGGTGACAATCATTCTCTCAAAAGAACTCCAACCTTTCCCTTCCACTCTCCTCTTTCTCTCTACTCTCTTCTCTTCACTACAAAAGCTCCTTCTCGGGAAACTGAGTTGTGTGTGGTTTTCTGAAGTGTTTGTGTGAAGAGAAAGGGAGCTGGAGGTGGCCTTTTATAGGTTGAGCAGGGGACAGGGCGGGCGCCCAAGGTAGGTGGGCGGGCGCCCACTCCTGGTGCCCATCCTGGGTGTGCCTTCTCCAATTGCTTCCTTGCTTTGATCTCACGCAAAATAATATTGTGTTGGTGGTGGTTGGACGGTGGAAAGATGTCAGGTGAGTGGAAACATATTGGTGGATGAAATTATGTGATGGGATGTATGTGAGGTGAAGTGTATGACATGTGTGACCCAAAGAGTGTGGGTCATGCTTCTAGAGTATCAATATAAATAAATATAATGCAGGAAAATCTATGAGAATTGAAACTAATTGAAAATGATAATGGAAAATATTTTTTTGTGCCTCCACAATAATTAATAAATATGGGTTGTTACACACCACAAATATTATTTATATGGGGCTTTTTGATTATTATAATTATGCTATGACTAATGCAAGAATTAATTATGCAAGAAGTTAAATATGAGAAAATTAATAATGCGGATAAATACCGATTTACCTCCCGGTGAGGGTTTGGGATTTTTAGGTCCCCCAAGCTGGACCTCCAAATCTTTTAATCTTCTAAGTTTCCTTCCTCTGGAGATGGTGTCTCCAGTGGTTCTTCATGAACTTCCTTTACTGTAGAGTCTATCTCTGGTCTGGGTTTGAATGTGAAGTGTTCTTCTTGACCGTTTATGTTGAACTTGATTTCTCCCTTCCCGACATCAATGTGGGCATTGGCAGTGCTCAGAAATGGCCTAACAAAGATGATGGACACTTTTGAGTCAAGACTCATGTCCAGTACTACGAAGTCTACTGGCACCAGGAAATCTCTGTTCTTGACTGGAATGTTCTCGGCGATGCCCAACGGGTGTCGAACCGATTGATCCGCTAGTTGTAGGCACATTGATGTTGGTTCTAAGGTTGCATGATCAAGCTTTTTGTAGACTGATGCTGGCATCACACTGACACTTGCTCCGAGATCACAAAGTGCATTGTTGAAGTGTTGGTTTCCGATCGAGCAATCGATAGTGGGATATCCGGGGTCTTCCTTCTTCTTTGGTGGCTTATTGAGGATGGCCGCACTACATTCTTCTGTCAGCTTGATAACCTCAGTGGTGGGCAGTGGTCTCTTCTTGTTAAGAATATCTATGATGTACTTTGCATATGTAGGTACCTGTATGGCATCGAGCAGAGGTATGTTGACATATAATTTCTGAATGACCTCTACAAACTTACCAAACTGCTCATCCGACTGCAGTCCTCTGTTTCTTCTGGGAAATGGCAAATAGTTGGTGTCGTAAAAATCTTTCCTCATTTCTCCGGTTCTTGGTGGTTGGAGCAGATCTTCTGCTTCAACTGGGCTTTCTTCTTCTATCACTGCTGGTTGCACTGGTGCTGATGTTCTTTGTTTCTCTTTTGGGTATGGTGGATCTCTGGTGGCTTTACCTCCTCTAGTAGTTATATTCTTTACCTGCTCAATGTTAGTAGCAACAGGCAGTGCAGCAGCTAATTTTATTAATTTAAGCTCTACCCTTTTATTAAGAGTGTTTTGCTCATCAAAAGCAGTTAGTAGAAAATCCATTTTATTGTGTATATCTTTTAGGGATGATTCATTTGTATCTAGCCTTTGTTTAACTTCATCCTTAATTTTGGTTTGTTTAGCAATTATCTCTTTTAATGAAAGTTGTTTGATAGTATTACCTAAATTTATACCTTTGTTATTGGGTTGACTTGAAGTTTGTTGATATTTGTATGCTGTCTCAATGGCCCTTTGATCTTCTTTGAACTTGGCCCTCTGGTCAATCCAATGGAGCAAATTTTCCATCTTTGTTGATAATGCTTTTACTTCTTCTGGTATTTCTTCAGTTTGATGACAATGTTGAGCTTTATCTTGGAACCAGCTTTGGTTTTCTGCTATCTTATCCAAAAGTATCTCTGCTTTTCCAGTTGTAAGCTCCAAGAATGATCCTTTCGCAGATGCATCTAGGCACTCACGAGCCTTCTGTGTTAATCCATGGTAGAAGGTCTGCATAAGTAACCATGTAGCCATTCCATGGTGAGGACAATCTGATATGTATCCTTGAAAACGCTCCCATGCTTCTGAAATGGCTTCTGTCTTCTGCTGTTGGAAACTGACAATATTTCCTCTTAAGGCAGTTGTTTTGCCTATAGGGAAAAACTTTGATAGAAAGGCATCTGACAAGTTCGTCCAGTTGTTGATGTTATCTTGATGAGTGTAGAACCACTTCCTCACTTTCCCTTCTAGTGAGAATGGAAAAAGGCGAAGTAGTATGACGTCTTTGTCAACTCCGTTGATGTGGATTGTGCTTCCAATTTCTAAGAAATTCTGCAAGTGTGCACAGGCATCTTCATGTGCCTTTCCACTGAATTGTGTAGCTTGTACCAAATTGATGAGGCTTGACTTGAGCTCAAACTCAGGTATTCCTTCTTCTACTGCAAATCTTGGACCAGTTGGAATGTTGTCAAGACTTGGAGCAGAGAATTCTTGCAAGGTCTTTTGTGCCATAGCTTGAGCAATTGGTAGCTAGCTTCTTCTTTTCTTGATTGCTTTGGTTCTGATGATGAAGAGTTGAATGTACCCAAAGTCAATCCTGTTATACCCTGTATAAAAATATAAACATAGAAAAACAACAGGGTGAACCTGCCAAAGCAGAGGTGCCTTGTTATGATTTCTCACTTAGTAGCTGTTTTATGCAATTATTTCTCTATAGTCTAGTCTAGAATTTTATATGAATAACCTTGATTGATTTTCTGGCTTTCCTTAATATTACCCTTTTATTCCCTTTTATGACTTAATCCTGAGACTCATATAATTCCTATAAGTCCTATAAGTATCCCCGGCAGCGGCGCCAGAAATGCTTGTTGACACTAGCTAACACCACTTAGATACTAGGTTGTCATCCCTAGCATGGCGCCAGAGTGTACAAAGGTATTTATAAATGTAAAGGCTCTCTAGAAAATAATCTATTCTATCCGCAAGCACACAGATAAAACACCTCATTGTAGCATTTCACCAGGATAAGTATTCCAGGTATCGTTATTTATAATTTTGCTTAGGGGATCTCAAGAAGATGGAATTAAATCAATGGGCAAAATCTATCAAGGCATAGACTAGAGATAAACTTGCAAGAACATGATTACTAATGAGAAACTCGTCACACAGTCACTTACTTTAGCAGGGGGTAAACCATAAAGATAATGATAATAAAGTATAAGTTCATGGGTAGATAACACAGCGATTAGAAAATAGACTACTCCTCATATATGTAGGTGATGTCGGATTAGCTAGAGAATGGATTCTAAGTTATCTACTAACTTCTAAGTCATAATCTACTCTAGTTATCTACAAGATCATATATAGCATAAAAGACTCTTCATTCATGTATAAGGAACATTGATAAAGTAAATCAGAACATCGCATGACTTACTCCACAATACCGGTTCTGCCTGTCCTATCAACGGAGGGTGGACTATATAAGAATCAACGAAGCTGTCACTATCGCGAACTACCACACGACTCGGCCAATAGGATACATTTGCAGATAAATAACATCTAAGCACCACGCTCACATGTAATCTATCACCTAACTCCCTCGCGTCAAGAGCTAAGAGCTTTGCAAACTTATACATAAACTCATTATCAATTAGAACTATATCAAATATAGAACTAGAGCAAACTAAGAACATAATAATTAGAGACATAATGCAATTAGAACAATAGAATTAGAGAAAGATATGAATAATACCAATCTTTATTACCGAAGATCCGAATCCAGAGCGTAGTGCTCTACTTCTCTAATTGCTATCTAATCAACCTCTAAACTTGAAGGATTAGGGAGTAGCTAATTCTAATTCTCTGTGGGAGAGAGATCTAAACCCTAACTTTGATGGCTACCTCTGAATAATGATTTCTCCTCTCCTCCTCCAGGGGCCAGGGGGTCTGGTTTTATAGTCCCCTCAAGTAAACGTGAGCCATTGGATCAAACCGACATAGATTGTATGGTTTAGATTGATCCTTTAGGTTGGTGGTGTCTTGCCCCGAAGCAGAGTCCTGATTGGCCTCTTGGCCAGGGCGGGCGCCCAAGGGGGGTGGGCGGCCGCCCAGCTCCCGAGCCCGATTCACGTCCCGTTCGTTCCCGTGGCTTCTGGATCCTTCTAGATTGAGGAAAATTGCGCGGCACGTAATTATCTCATTGTAAACATGACATGTGGGCCTTCTCTCCCTATTTTCTGATAAACCCCTGCAGAAATAGATAAACACCAAAGCTCGTGGAATTCTGTCAGATAAAACCCTAATTCTAGATGTTTGTTTCATATTGATCCTTTTTCATGTTTATTTGATTATTAATTTTAGTACTTAAGGACCGTCAACAGTAGTCGGTGGTTCCGGTGGCGCCTCCTCTTCATGTATAACTATCTTCTCTCTTTGACTCGATGCTACAGTCTCCTCAGGACAGTTCTGTTCAAGCTATATGTCTTCAGACCTTATCACTTCTCCTTCGTAGTCTACCCATCCGTCCTTGATGATTTGCCTCCTCTGGTTGCGGTTGCGTCATCTTCTTGTCCTGACCTGCTTAGAGTCTTCAACTATATAGTTAAGGTTAGTAAAATAGCGGCATACCTTCTCAGAGGAGAAGTGTATGTGGACTTCTCCGGTTCCAATATAGATGATGGCTTTGATAGTGTTGAGGAACGGTGTTCCAATGATGGTGGGTGGATCATACTCGTCTTCTCCCATGTCAATGAAAATGATCTGGAGTTGAATGTATATTAGTTGTAGGGGCATGGTTCCATGCAGGAGCTGGTAAGTGACTGCGGCCATTATGTTGTCGCCAGATCTGGTGTCGTAGAGTGTCTTCTGAAAAAGTATCTGTTGATTGTGCACTCAATGCTTGGAACACCAGGGTCATCCTTCTTGATCAAGAAAGGTGACTTGAGTCGACGATCTTGACCTCCTTGAACTGCAGTGACCATCTTAGCTGACTCGGTCCACATTTGCTTGTTCCTCCTGTTGGTCCTCTTCCTTGGTTCATGTCGGGATTGCTCTGAAGTTTGTGTAGTCTTGTTCTTGAAAGAAAGTCTCCTTTCCCCCTTGATGTAGAAACTGATCTTGGCAGCATTAGCGTAGATGACAGCTCTGGTGTTTAGGAATGGCCTCCCTAAGATGATGGGTGCCCTCTCCTCAGTACTAGTCTCTATCACCACGAAGTTTGCTGGAGTGTACAAGGTACCAACTCGGACACAGAGGTTCTTCAATATTTCCTTTGGGAAACTAAGTGTCTGATCTCCATTGTGTTTGTGCTCGTAGATCCCGGTTCTTCACTTGATGGAATCTGGGAGTTGTAAAACTCCTTCAAGTTTTGTTCGAAGTGTACCTGCTCATAGAGACAAGGCAGAGATCAAGTGCATGGGCCCTGTTGGTGGAAAACACCAACAGAACCAAAAGTGTATTTGTTCTTCTCTAACCTTAAGCATAGTGAGCAAGACAAAGTTGATGGATCATGAGTGTAGCATTTAAAACATTTGTTAGATCAGATGGCTCAACCTAATGGAAAGATAATCTATCTATATTTATGTTTTGTTTATATCTTCCAAAGATTGAATGTGCAACACTTTAGCTTATATGATTAGGAGTGTGGGGTCACGAAGGTAGTACTAAGAACAAAGATTAAAGGACTAAACATGTTGAATTAATTGAGTTGGTTAATTTGGAATTACAGATCATACATGTTTGTCTCTTTATTTGTCAATGCTAGAACCAAGGAGAAGCTTATAAAAGCGATAGTCAAGTACCTTAAGATGTTACCTTAATTGAAGAGTGATGGTATAGTATCACCTTGTGGAAGCTTTTCTCTCTTTATGATGAGTGAGCTATGTCTTCCTTGTGCAAGTCGTTAAATTTCATGTGTCTCCTTTATCTCCAATGTGAGTTTGTATCTCAGGACTTTCCAGGTTGATATTGAAAGTTTTCCTGCAGGGGTTAGTCCCACAAAATATACCAATATCTACTCAAGCAATTTTTAGTTCAGTAACCAAACTAGACTCCATGTCTAATCAGATTAAGGAAGGCTATTTAACCTAAGCACCACGCTTAATTTAAATGCCATTGGAAGTGTGTCCAGTACTTCCAAACCAACACTTACTAGGATAAACAAAGGTAGCATGATGGCATTTATAGAGATCTACTTAAGTGGAGATGAAGTAGTGTAATTAGTATTTAACAAATTGAGCATGTCTCAAAGGTAAGGACAACTAACATAGCAACATGGCAAAGGATGTTTTTATGTAAAGTACTCCCCCAAGCTTGAATTTTCCAAAATTCAAGTTTGGATGAATTTAATTCAATGTTGTATGATGGTTGGTTGGACATACCTTGTGCTTGTCATTTATCCGATCTTCTTGCTCCAATCCTGGAAAGGTTAGTGGCAAGAATACCCGAAGGAATAATTCTACAATTATCTCAATATGCTCAATACACAAGGCAGTGTTGCAAATAATTAAAAGTTCATGTTACGATCTGATAAGTGCTTGTTTAAGGACGCTAAGCTTATCCTTGGGAAACCATCAAGTTATGTTGGTGAAGTGGTTTCCCCTCCAACACCTACCTATATCAAGATCAACTCAACGAGATCTACAATATTTATTATAGACATATGCATCGACAACCGCCCTTTTAAAGTTTTTATAAATAGAAAAGAAGAGGGGGTTGGAGATCCCAAATGTGGTAAGGATGGAGAGACCAATTGATTGGGGAGATGTTTTATATGAGCAAGGACTTGGTAAGGTGTTTATGAGATAACTTCCATGCTCACTGTTGTTTCTCTCATTCTCAAACTCCAAGGATGATTCTTCATGAATGCTTAAAATTCCTCTAGGATTGTCTCTCAAGTTTGTTTTATTTATCCATTCAATGGTGATAGCACATGGGTTTTTAATGCTCTTTAGCCATTGATGTTGCTCTTCTCGATCCTCCTTCTTATGCATGGGATGTCTAGAGAGATTCATAGGATTATCGGGAGGTTCAAGAGAAAGAGCATAGTAGAATTTATTAAGCTTAAGGATGGGTTGGATAGCCGAATCATGGGATTGAAATGTTTGGAAATCAGCTATTGAAACTTCCTCTCCTTGTATGGGAGATGATTCCTTCTCTATCTCTAAGATTTTTCTATGAAGACTAGTACGAGAAGGATGTCCACAAATGAAGACATACCTTCCTTTACTAATAGATAAAGAAAGAAAGACTCTACCATTGGTTATATGATTAAGACCAATGTAAAAATATCGAGAAAAATCATGGTCTTGTTGGGCTAGGTCTAAACCAAAATGTATAGAAAGATTAATAGATTCCCTAGGTGTAGCTAAAAGTGCATTATCTTCTTGATTAAAAGATAGGACCTCGGCTATAGAAAAGGGTTGGTTTTGACCTATTGCAATCAACACCGAACACAGATCATAATTAGGGGCAGGACGTGTTGACTCCCATGGTCTATGGCTGGTCTCCGAAGGTGCAAAGAATTTAATAATAGGTATGGAATTTAGGTTATCCATAAAGATAAAAATAAAAAGATAAAAGAATAAAAGTATAAAAGTATAATACAAGATAATAGCAAGACTCAAAGTTATCTCAGCAAACTGTCTTTCTCCCCGGCAACGGCGCCAGAAATGCTTGTTGATATTTGGTAACGCAATTAGAAAATGATCCGCAAGCGCACGGATATCGGTGAGCATTTCACCCGGGAGATTTTCTAGAGTATCGTATTTATATTTTTACCACTAGGAGAAAGGGTGCATCTGACTAACCAAATCTATTGCTATTACCCCTTTAGGCTACAAAGAATGTTTCTCGATGTGAGTGATATATAGAGAAGACTGCAACCGTAGTCTCGTTCTAACCTTGGTAAGGATGATCTACTGTTCTATTGGGGAGGCTCACGGAATCTAGACAACACAAAGGATGTTCGACCCGCACCTATAAACCTACCCGTCCTGCTAACGAGATGTGATCTGCAAAGGTAACTCAGAAATGTCACGTTCCGCGCTACTACCACGGTCCAGCTAGTGAGGGGATATCTCGCAATTTTCTACCATCTAGAAGACTCCAGAAGCCACGGGAACGAACAGGAGGCCGATCGGGCCCGGGGGCAGGGCGCCCGCCCAAGTCCCTTGGGTGCCCGCCCAGCTGCAGGAACCAATCAGCTTCAACTTCGCGGATCATGCTCCACCGACCTAATACTTCAAGAAAAACCACACGATCAATGTCGGTTTGATCTGATGGCCCAGATTCATCTGAAAAGACTATATAACCAGACCCCCTGGCCCTGGAGGAGGCACCCCTTGATCATTATTCATTATTCATAGACAGAGCAAAAGCTAGGGTTTAGAGATGAGAGCTCTCCTCTCTTCTCTAAACTAGAGTAAATCTAGATAGTAGCAAGATGGAGAGCGAAGGAGGATTAGAGGAGAGGCCGGCCTGTCGGTTCTTCCTCCGGTTGTACTTCGTCATGATCAAGCTCTAATCAAGCTTGCTCATGGAATGACTCTGGTAATCTACTTCTAATTCATTATGCAATTACTAATCATGTATGTTCTGGTTCACAACTCTTTTGAGTACTTTAATCTATAGGACGCTATAGGTGAGAGTTGTAGTATAGGTGTAAGCGTGGTGCTTAGACCTAGATTACTTGTGGATATCCCCTGTCTAGCTGGATCGTGTGGTAGGCCACGTAGGTGACAGTTACGTTGGTCCTCTGTAGTCCACCTCTCGTTAGCAGGACGGGTAGGGTTTATCGGCCTAAGGATAAGCATCCTTTGTGGTGTAATCTTATCACGTGGTTCGTCCCAGACATAGACATACCCCTTTGAAGTAGAGAAACCATAGTTATCCTCTCTATTCTGCTACCATCACCCATATACTAGAATTGCTCCACTCTCTATTCCCATATTATCACTCACTGTTATCTTACCTTTAATATTGTTCTTATTCAATTCTACCATCTTTCCTATTTACAACTATCTATTTACCTTGATTAAGTTAGAGCGTAGTTGGTTCTCCCGTTTCCCTGTGGATACGATACAACCTTTAACCGGGTAAAAGCTTTAACGGTATCCGTGCGCTTGCGGATTATCTGTGTGCGTATAAATACCATAGTACACTCTAGTGCCATGCTGGGGATGACAACCTAGTATTCAAGTGGTGTTAGCAAGTGTCAACAAGCATTTTTGGCACCGTTGCCGGGGAAACGGTTGCTGAGTTGACTACGAACTAGCTTAATCATTTTCTAAAAAAATAAAAAAAAATTTCCTTTTATCCTTTTCCTCATCTCTTCTAATCTTTCTTCTTACCTAATCCTTGATCTCTGGTCTATTATGAATTCAAACATGTCTATCTATGAATTTCATAGACCTACGGGCACACATCTCGAACCACCAAAATCTTCAAAGCCTATCATAGCATCTAGCTTTGAGATAGACCCTGAATACATAAAATTTGTTCAAAAACAACCTTTCTCAGGAGAAGGTGAGGAAAACCCATACACACACCTAAGAGAGTTTTATCGAGTCTGTGACCTCCTTCGCATAGAAGGAATGTCCGATGAGACCCTCAAATGGAAGCTCTTTTCGTTCTCTTTAACGGGAAAAGCTAGACATTGGTACAAACTCAAAGTAGGGAGTGTTCATGGACATTGGAAGGAGTTACATAGTAGTTTTCTTTCTAAATATTTTCCAATCTCCAAAGTGGCGGAACTTCGGCGTGAGATTATTTCTTTTAGACAACTGGAAGAAGAATCTCTTAGGAAATCATGGGACCGCTTTATTAACCTTACTCTCACTGGCCCAAAGCTTTCTATTCCAGAAGAAGTTCTTCTAATTCACTTTTTTGAGGGCCTTAGTAGGGAAAATAAGCAAACCTTGAATACAGCCTCTAGAGGATCCTTCTATCACCTACCTGCTAATGAAACTTGGAATTTGATTGATTTATTAAGTGGAAAGTCTCCTACCTTTTATATCCCTGAGAAAGAGACAGAACCAGTGCCTAGACAAGAAGAAGAAGTTTCGATAGCCAGATCACAACCACTTCAATTCCAAACTTTAGCTATCGATCCTAAACCATCAATACCCCAAAATTCTCCAAGGGAGGAAGGAATTCCGACCTTAAATCTTTCAGATGCTGATGGTTTAGACTTCTGGTTCCATAAGAGACCTTCAAGCAGGGATAATTCAAATCCTCGCAATAATGGTTCTCTTAGAGAATGTCCTGGTTCCTGTTATGAAGAAGTCGAGGATGACACATCAAGTAAAGGAGAGCTAAGCCATATTGAAAATTCTAACACCTCCCTTTTCCTAATCACAAGTTCTAAATGGCTAGAATGTGTAGAATGGATGGATAAGGAAGAAGCCTTAATGGATTCTGACTTTGGCTCAATTTCAAATGGTGAGTTCTTGACTCCCTTTGAAAATGAGATTCATCCAACTACAGAAGAGGACATAGGTGAGACCAATCCAGGAGAAACTCCAAACATTCAGATTGGAGACGAAGATAACATTAATGAGCATGGAATTTATTTCATAGCCACTTTGTTTACTCCATGCTCATATGCAACATCTTCCTAATCTATTGGTCTCTCCAACATCACCACATTTGAGATCTCCAACCCCGTCTTCCTTTCTATTTATAAAAACTTTAAAAGGGCGGTTGTCGATGCATATGTCTATAATAAATATTGCAGATCTCGTTGAGTTGATCTTGGTATAGGTCAGCGTTGGAAGGGAAACCACTTCGCCGACATAAATTGATGGTTTCCCAAGGACAAGCTTGGTGTCCTAAAATAAGCGCTGATCAGATCGTAACTTGAGTTTTTAATTATTTGCAACATTACCTTATGTATTGAGCATATAAGGATAATTGTAAAAATATTCCTTCGGGTATTCTTGTCACTAACCTTCCCAGGATTGGAACAAGAAGATCATATGAATGACAAGCAAGTACAAGGTATGTCCAACCAATCATCATGCAACACTGAATTAAATTCATCCAAACTTGAATTCTGTAGAATTCAAGCTTGGGGGAGTACTTTACATAAAAACACCCTTTGCCATGTTGCTATGTCGGTTGTCCCTACCTTTAAAGACATGCTCAATTTGTTAAATACTAATCACACTACTTCATCTCCACTTGAGTAGATCTCTATGCTGTCATACTACCTTTGTTTATTTACTAGTAAGCATTAGTTTGGAAGTACTGCACATACTTCTATTGGCTTTTAAATTAAGCATGGTGCTTAGGTTAAACAGCCTTCCTTAATATGATTAGACATGGAGTCTAGTTCGGTTATTGAACTAAAAACTACTTGTGTAGACATTGGTATATTTTTGTCGGACTAACCCCTGCAGAAAAAACTTTCAATATCGATTTGGGAAGTCCTGAGATAAACTCACATCAAAGACGAAGACAGTGACACATGAAGTTTAATAATTTGCACAAGAAGGACATAGCTCATTCATCATAGAGAGATGATCTATGGAGGGTGCCACAAACACGATGCACAACCACTAAGAAAGGAAAGCTTCCACAAAGTGATACACACCATCACTCTTCAAGTAAGGTAACACCTTAAGGTACTTGACTATCACTTTTATAAGCTTCTCTTTGGTTCTGGCGTTCATATAAATAAAAGAGACAAACATGTATGATTTACAACTCTAGATTAACCAACCCAACTGATTCAACATGTTTAGTCCTTTAATCCTTGTTCTTAGTACTACCTCCATGGTACCACACTCCTAATCATATGAGCTAAAATGTTACACATTCAATCTTTGAGAGATATAAAGAAAAAGACATATACATAGATAGATTATCTTTCCATAAGGTTGAGCGATCTGATCTGACAAATATTATAAGTGCTACACTCATGAACTTTTCATCCATCAACTTTGTCTTGCTCACTATGCTTAGGGTTAGAGAAGAACAAATACACTTTAGGTTCTGTTGGTGTTTTCCACCAACAGAACCCATGCACTTGATCTCTGCCTTGTCTCTATGAGCAGGTACACATTGAGCAAAACACGGAGGAGTTTTATAACTCTTAGACTCTACCAAGTGAAGGACCTGGATCTACGAGCACAAACACACTGAGCAGGTTACTGCCAACGCCGCACTTCGAACTGCTGGACAAACGAAGAACATGGGTAACACCGTATCAAGAGGTGCAGACGTCAAGGTCCGCACCTGAATCAAATGACGCACTTGAAGAATGAACACGGTGAGAAGTCTTGTTAAGAAGACTTAAAACATTGAACCCTCGCCGAAAGGTAAGATCAGTAGTTATCCATATTTATCCTTTCTGCATTCCCTTTACCCTTTAATTATTTACTTTCCTTAAATAGATTATTAGTTAATCATGCTATCTTGAAAAGAAAATAAAAATGTTAAAAAAATACTAAGCCCCATGTGAGTATACGAGTGGCATAAAACCCATAAGTACCTTCACTATGGTGGCATAAAAATAAAATAAATATTTCTTTTCTGCTTTATAAAATAAAAATATAAAAATAGGGAGTAATATTTATTGAGGAAGCTCAACATGATGAAGGCTAGATATTTATGCTAACACTTAATTAGTTCCACAAGCTTTGTTGTCTATTTGAGCTCCACAGAATTTAAGAATCAAGAAGACTAGCACACGGAGGACATTCTAATCGCTGTCAGAATGCTGCTAACTTTCAAATACACCTCTGCCACCTGCTAACTACATCAAGAGAAATTACGTCAAAATTCAGCTTGGGGGAGAGCACCCCATTTATCTCGCTAAGTATTTCTACCTATCTTTATACTTATATTATGTTAGAATATTAAAATACATAAACTATGAAAAACCAAATAAAGATTTTGTGCTTATATATATATATATATATATCTTTTGCTTAGTGTGTTTAATAAATAAATAAAGTGGCTATGCTAATCTGAATCTTAATAATAAAACTCTAGCATGGATATGATGAATAGTTGCTCTGCCTAATTTGCAAATTTAAAGTTCTCTCCCAAGTTTAGACATAACTGTTATAATTTAAAGCTTGCTCTAGATCTAAACTTGTGGAATGAAAACTTGATCTAAAATCTAAGTTGTTAACGGATATGATATGGGAAGATTGAGCTGCTGTTTATCTGTTCCTAGAGATGCTAGAATTCTGAAGAATTTTATCTTTGAAAAATCTTTAAAATATTGCATGATGAGTTCCTGTATGATGAGAGTTTAAATTCCTACCACAGCCATATATACATGCTTGCTAGACTTTGAGCCACACATTTACTATTTACTGCTTATGAGCATTGAGTGTGGTCAAGCTGTGTAGACCCTTAGGAGCTTGTCATGTGGTTAAATCAAGATTTCACTTGCACATTCACTCATATATGCTACTTCTACTCTGGAAGTACCATCCACATATATCCACTCATTTCCATCTCTAGAACTACCCAAAAATATTCTACTACTAATCCGGGAGAGAATAGCCAAAAATATTTCTATTTTCCCTTGTGAAATAAATGCTCAAGTTATCTTGCTACTACGACTTGCTATATTATCTCATGAGATGAGTGCTCTAAAAAAAGAGAAAAATATATATATATATACGAGGAAATAAAAAGGGGCAAGTGCCCGGAACCTCGAAAGAAAAGAAAAAGTGAGACGAGAGGTAAAAATGGACAAGTGTCCAATAGTAGAATTAGGGGAACAGGATACCCACCTGAGAGGAAAGAAAAATGAAAGATAGAGCATCTCATTCTCCTCATAAAGTTTCAAAAAGCAAGGAAGGTATGTATCCCCTCAAAAGAGCAAAAGTAGAATTAGACTTTCACCATTGTTATCACCATCATTACCATACACCATTCATTCGCCACACATGCACATCTTGATTTGACTTATTGACTTGTTTCTCTGGATCCATGGTTTGACTATGCAATAAATGTCTTGTAAGTATGTATGAGCTGTCTCCCACCTATGAGCTCCAGATATTAAAGCCTTATTAGAGTAGGGTGAGAGAGAAGGCAATGTCACTATACCTTATACCACAAATACCACATATCTTGAGAGAAGGCATATACCATCACTGCCTTGGTAAGGATCCAGAAATACCACAAAAGACAGATTTAGAGAGTCATACAAGGAATCTCTGAGTTTTATTTGAAAATCTGCAAAAACTCCAGAGCTATAGCTGATCAAGAATAAGAGACATGGCACTTGGCTAGACTGTTTTATCTTTTAACTACTCAAGACAGAAGTGACGGTTACATGTCCCATGGTGAAAGGTAAAGTAAGTAAGTTTTAGTTCATGACAGTTTACTCTAACTCAGAGATGAGATCTTATTTAAAAGCATGTGTACCGTCAAATTTTTAAGATATTGCAACAACTTCTGATCCATTGCTGAGTCTATCCTTGCTCAGGGATGAGCAAGAGGTAAGCTTGGGGGAGTTTGTTGACGGTCCTTAATGCTCACGTTTAACCGTCAACAAATCATGGAAAAGGACCTATATGCAACCAACACCCGGACTTAGGGTTTTATCTGACAGAATTCCACGAGTTTTGGTGTTTGTCTATTTCTGCAGGGGGTTATCAGGAAATATGAAAGAAAGGCCCACACGTCGGGTTTACATAGAGATATTAACGTGCCGCGCAATTTTCTACCATCTAGAAGACTCCAGAAGCCACGGGAACGAACGGGGGGCCGATCGGGCCCGGGGGCAGGGCGCCCGCCCAAGTCCCTTGGGTGCCCGCCCAGCTACAATAACCAATCAGCTTCAACTTCGCGGATCATGCTCCACTGACCTAATACTTCAAGGAAAACCACACGATCAATGTCGGTTTGATCCGATGGCCCAGATTCATCTGAAAAGACTATATAACCAGACCCCCTGGCCCCTGGAGGAGGCACCCCTTGATCATTATTCATTATTCATAGACAGAGCAAAAGCTAGGGTTTAGAGATGAGAGCTCTCCTCTCTTCTCTAAACTAGAGTAAATCTAGATAGTAGCAAGATGGAGAGCGAAGGAGGATTAGAGGAGAGGCCGGCCAGTTGGTTCTTCCTCCGGTTGTACTTCGTCATGATCAAGCTCTAATCAAGCTTGCTCATGGAATGACTCTGGTAATCTACTTCTAATTCATTATGCAATTACTAATCATGTATGTTCTGGTTCACAACTCTTTTGAGTACTTTAATCTATAGGACGCTATAGGTGAGAGTTGTAGTATAGGTGTAAGCGTGGTGCTTAGACCTAGATTACTTGTGGATATCCCCTGTCTAGCTGGATCGTGTGGTAGGCCACGTAGGTGACAGTTACGTTGGTCCTCTGTAGTCCACCTCTCGTTAGCAGGATGGGTAGGGTTTATCGGCCTAAGGATAAGCATCCTTTGTGGTGTAATCTTATCACGTGGTTCGTCCCAGACATAGACATACCCCTTTGAAGTAAAGAAACCATAGTTATCCTCTCTGTTCTGCTACCATCACCCATATACTAGAATTGCTCCACTCTCTATTCCCATATTATCACTCACTGTTATCTTACCTTTAATATTGTTCTTATTCAATTCTACCATTTTTCCTATTTACACCTATCTATTTACCTTGGTTAAGTTAGAGCGTAGTTTGTTCTCCCGTTTCCCTGTGGATACGATAAAACCTTTAACCGGGTAAAAGCTTCAACGGTATCCGTGCGCTTGCGGATTATCTGTGTGCGTATAAATACCATAGTACACTCTAGTGCCATGCTGGGGATGACAACCTAGTATTCAAGTGGTGTTAGCAAGTGTCAACAGGGGCTCCTTATATAGTCCTCCCCTTCTATGCGTTTTTGGGTCGGTAGGCGAGGTGGTACTACATTATTCTGGATCCAATAGGTCGGTGGAGATCTCCTGAGAGAAAGAGTCCTGATTGGGCTTGGCAGGTGGGCGGGCGCCCAGGTCCTGGCCCCGTTTCGCCTCCGCTTCGGTCTCGTTGCTTCTGGAGTCTTCTAGATGGTAGAAAATTGCGCGATGCGTTGATATCTCTATGTAATCCTGACATGTGGGCCTTTCTTCCTTATTTCCTGATAACCCCCTGCAGAAATAGACAAACACCAAAACTCGTGGAATTCTGTCAGATAAAACCCTAAGTCTAGGTGTTGGTTGCATTTGGATCCTTTTCTTTATTTATTTGATGATTATATTTGATACTTAAGGACTGTCAACACTCACCAAACAGGATGCTAAACCTCATCTACTCCGATGGATCTTGTTGTTACAAGAGTTTGATATTGAGATAAAAGATAAGAAAGGAGTAGGAAATACTGTTGCAGATCATCTTTCGTGTATGCAAGTCACTAACATGTAGGAACTGGAGATTAACGACTTCCTACGCGACGACATGCTCATGATGATCAACGACACGAACCCATGGTATGCAAATATTGTTAACTTTATGGTGTTAGGGTACGTACCCCCAGGCGAATCAAAGAAGAAGCTTGAATATGAAAGTCGACACCACCTATGGGACGACCCTACCTATACCGGGTCTGTGCTGACGAACTACTACGAAGATGTGTGCCCACCTCAGAGGGTGCACAAATCATCGAGAGGTGTCACGCTTCACCATACGGAGGTCACTATGGAGTATTTCACACACAGTCCAAAACCTAGACGTGCGGCTTCTACTGGCCTACAATGTATCAAGACACGAAGAAGTTCGTCCAGAGATGCTGTCAGTGCCAGCTACAAGGCAACATCAGTGCATGCAATGCCATGCCACTTCACTTCAATCTCCAAGTCGAAATTTTTGACGTCTGGGGAATTGACTTTTTGGGGCCATTCAAGAAATCAGGCGACTACGAGCACATCCTTGTAGTAGTTGACTACGTATCAAAATGGGTAGAAGCATTACTGTGTCGAGCAATAGATGCCAAGCATGCAAGAAAGATGTTTCATGAGATCATGTTTCCTTGTTTTGGGACACCAAGAATGGTGATAAGTGACGGAGGGTCACACTTCATTGATAAAGCCTTCAGAACATTTTTGTGAGATTTGGGCACCCGTCACAATGTTGCTACTCCTTATCATCCCCAACCAAGGGGCAAGCCGAAACTTCCAATAAGCAGATCAAGAACATACTCTAGAAAACAGTGAACGAAATGGGAATGGGCTGGAAAGATAAGCTCCCTGATGCACTCTGGGCATACAGGACAGCTTACAAAACTCCCATCGGGATGTCACCTTATTAGTTGGTCTATGGCAAAAGCTGTCATTTGCCTGTTGAGCTTGAACATAGAGCTCACTGGGCAATCAAAACATGGAATATGGACATCAAGGCCGCTGGAAGAAACAAGCAAAGACAAGTCGTAGAATTAGAAGAATGGTGAGAAAAAGCCTATCACAGTGCCAAGCTCTACAAAGAAAGAACAAAAAGATGGCACGATAAAAAGATCTTACATAAAGAATTCAAGATCGATGACAAAGTCTTGCTCTTCAACTCGAGAGTCAAATTGTTCAGGAAAGGAAAGCTTAGGAGCAAATGGGACGGACCTTCCACAGTGATCAAGGTGGCGCCGCACGGAGCTGTACAATAATGGACGACGGTGCCAACATCCATAAGGTAAATGGACAATGTCTCAAGATATTTCTCGAACCCGAACCTCATTCCTTTGATGACATAAATTTAGTTTCTTTTAAAGAATATACCAAAGGAATGTGTTACAATATTTCTCGAACCCGAACCTCACTCCTTTGATGACATATATTTTGTTGTTGTATTTATTTTACTTTAAATAAAGCCTCTTGATTTTTGAATTTATGTTTTACCAAAAATGCCCCTATGATCTTGTATATCTTTTTTAAAATCTGTTTTGATCATAACATCTTCTCATCATAAATGCATGATAGTGCAATCTCTTGAGTTTTAGAAAGTTTTATTCAATATTCAAAAATTATTCTCTTTACCATCCCGCCAATACACTGTGAATCAACATTTATCGTAAGTGGGATCATGATTAGGGAAACAAATAACGCGAGCTGCCAAAAAACGGAGGTCGACTGGTGGCCCTAGGTGCGGCCACACCCTTGGCCCAGCCAATTGTTGACGGTGGATATACCATAGAAATCCACATACAAAACACCGTCAACATGCCTCGGTTGCAAGAGGAAACGACATGACATGAACATATTTTATCCATAACTAGTTCCACTTGTACTCTTAGCTTGTTTATGCAGGAACAACAAATTCAAGACATTATTTGACAAAGCCAACATCAGAATCATCAAGAGGAGATCGAGGGGACAACAGGTGACACCCTGGGCCCACAGGGAGGGGGTCGCCCGACCCCTCTTTGGTGGGACCCAGGTGTGCCACCTAGTCCACCGACATAAGGGACCCCTGTGGACACTGCTGGTGGGCCCAGAGGCCTAGAAGTGGGGTCGCCCGACCCCACATCAAAGGCGGTTCCAGGGTCGGTGGCCTCCCACCGACCTTCCCCACATGTCCCACATGTTGATTTGCCCCTGCCGTTGATCAAATGGCGGTTGTGAGGTCGGTTTGATCCAAGGGTGGAGAGAAGATGTCACGCGGATCGATGACGTGGCGATGGAGTAACCCCTACTCCATCTCCCTCTATAAAAGGCAGCCTCCATCCTTCATTTCAAGTGTGCAATTCCAAGGCCAAGTGCATTACAAGTTCCAAGCATACAAGTAGAGTAGTAGTTAGTCTAGAGTGGGAGTTAGAGTCGAGTCGAGCGAAGCTCGGGGTCTCCGGAGTCGTCTTCTGGAGAGTCTGGTATAGCTCTTGTACCTTTCTACTTTTGTAAGACTTTCCTTTTATTAATATATTATTCTTACTTTACTTTACTGAGTTCTTACTTAGTGCAAGTCTTTTAGTCTTGTTGTGCATTTACTTTAGTAATATAGTTGTCTTAGTGAAGTTAGTGACCTGTAACCACTCCTGTGTGTGCATCATCGTCCTATCTTGTATAGGAGCTCTAGCTAGCTGCAACTAGTTAGCGTTGTAGGATTAAGTGTGAGCGTGGTGCTCATACTTAAGATTACCTTTGATTACCGCTGGCTTGAACGGAAAGTAGGAGCGCACTCCCTAGTAGGTGACAGATCGTGGGCGGCATTAGGTTCTCCTCACGTACAGGCTAGTTCTTAAAAGGTAAGGCGTCCATAAGCCCAATAGTCGCTTTCGGTAAGGGGTTAGGTGAAAAACCTTCTAAGCGTCTTACCAGCTCGGCTATCCCTCGCACACAGTTAGTAAGGCTCTAGCGTAGTTAAGGCAATTATCTATTAAAGTAAGTCACAGAAGTCAAGTTAGATACATAGGAGTCCTTTACTCCCTCGTTGTCCTCCCACCTAGCTAACTCTACCATTTACCTTTAGCATAGGACCTTGGATTCACCACTACCCTTCCTATTCGTTATTTACCACCCTTATTCACTAGTTGATACTAGATAACTCAAGGAATCTCATTCCCCTTTTTGTTAAACACACTTAGCCGCTTTCCCTTGGGAAAATATAAATTACGATACCTTGGAATACTCCTTGGTGAAGTGCTACAGCGGTACATTCTGTGCGCTTGCGGAATTATCCAATAGTAAATAGAGTTACCCTACCAGGGCACTTCTGGCGCCGTCGCCGATATCCGGTGGTTGCGTTAAGAAGTGTCAACAAGCATTTCTGGCGCCGTTGCCGGGGAAAGCGTCTGTCTAAGAGTTTTAACAAAAAGAGAATCCAGAGTTTGCTAGTTATCAAGTAGTGATAGGGATAACCCATCACTTGTCTTGTCTTCCTTTATTGTGAAGCCTGACAGTGTATGAGCGGTTTCCAATTGCCGTCAAACTTCGTTGAAGATCCTGAGCAACTGTTGAGGAGAACTAGACGTCGTCAAGTTCCACCTCAAAGGTTCATCTCGAACCTGAATCCGTTAGAGGAAGGAGTATCTGCACCGGTTATCAAAGAAGCTATGGCCCAGAAGACCATCTCTGAGTACTCTGCGCCGTCGGCTGACAATGTCGCCACGGGTCCGCAGCTTAACTTGGGGGATGCGACTTTTGAGTTGAAGCCTGCGCTTATCAATATGGTGCAAGCTAATCCCTTCTGTGGAAAGCCACACGAGGATGCCAATGCCCATCTCCAACACTTCTTGGAGGTGTGCGGCACCTTCACCATCAAGAATGTCGCCGCAGACGCCATCCGTCTTCGCCTCTTCCCATTCTCGTTATTGGGGAAGGCGAAGCAATGGTTCTACGCCAACAAGGGTGAAGTGACCACGTGGGAGAGGTGCGCCAATGCATTTCTCAAGAAGTTCTTTCCGATGGGCAAGACCAGCGCCCTTCATGGAAAGATTTCCAGCTTCCAACAGCAAGCAGATGAGACGATTCCCGAAGCATGGGAACGTCTGCAGGAGTACATTCGCGCCTGTCCTCATCATGGGATAGAGGAGTGGCTCCTAATCCAAGGTTTCTACCATGGCCTGACCGGTTTGGCCCGTAGTCACCTTGATGCTGCCGCGGGAGGAGCATTCTTGCAACACAATGTCAAGGATGCCAAGGACCTCATTGAAAAGATGGTTATAAACCAAGGATGGAATGAGGAATGCCACCAACCCAAGAGAAGAGGTGTCCATGCCTTGAATGAGGTGGACATGCTCTCTGCTAAGATGGACCTCTTAATGAAGAAGATGGAAGAAAGTTCCAAGCAAGAGACCATTCAACCTTACGCCACTGCACGGGCCATTGAATCTGATTCATGGTGCGAAGTGTGCGGAGGAGATGATCATTCGGGAAACAATTGTCCCGAAACAAAGGAGGAAGTGAGCTTCATCAACAACAACAACAATGGGTACCGGCCCCAACAACAGCAATGGAACTCGCGCCCCTTCTACCAAGGTAATCAAGGTAATGGTTACAATCAAAATTTCAATAATTCTTTTGGTAACCAACCTTCTCTTAGAGATCTTGTCTTAGGCCAATCTAAAATCAATGATAGCATTAACAAGAAAATGATGGCTAATGATAAGATCCTTGAAAACTTAAGTGAAAAGTTGGATAGCTTTAACTCTGCTATGAAAAATCAGTTGAGCTTTAACAAAATGCTAGAAACACAATTAGCTCAATTAGCAGCAGCTGTCCCATCCTTCGAGCAAGGTAAGATCCCAGGGAAACCTGAGGACCCAATTGAAGGAGTTAAACTAGTTACTACGAGGTTCGGTAAGCCTCCGGTACAATCCAACTGGAGCTATCTTCTGGATTCGCCCTTCATCACCAAGAAGGACGACCCAGGCCTGCCGACCATCACCTGTGAGATCGGACCACAAATCTTCCACAACGCCTTCTGCGACCTTGGATCGGGTGTCAACATCATGGCCAAGGTAACTTATGATAATTTGCTAGGGGGACCTTTGCACCCCACATTTGTTCGTTTGCAGATGGCAGATCAGACGATCAGGTTCCCTGAGGGGTTGGCAAGGGACATACTGGTAAAGGTCCAAGACGACTACGTCCCTGCCGACTTCATCATTTTGGATATGGGATCCAATAATGATGTCTCGATCATCTTGGGAAGGCCATTCCTCAACACGGTCAATGCAGTCATCTATGTGGGGTCCGGACAGATTCACCTCCAATTCCCAGGATGGAAGGTAAAATGTCCATTCAATGGTTATAAAGCTAACATGCAGGTGAAGGACAAAGAACCTCCGACTAAGCCTCGCCACATCCGACGCCGAAGGGACAAGAGAGGTAAGTCGGCCAAAAGGGCCGAAAAGAAAGAAGAGGAACCCGCTGAACCAAAAATCAATACCAAGCAAGTATGCCGGGAGAAAGAGTTGCAATCAAGGTCCACGTCTCCGGGACCATCTGATGCACCCGAAGGATGAACAAGATGGAGAGGTCCTGCTCTACGGACCTAAAACATGGAGCCCTTGCTGATAAGGTAAATCAGTAGTTATCCCATATTTATTTTCTGCATTTCAATTTCTACTATTCACTTTTCAATTGCATTCTTACTTTGAATTTTGCATATCTTATTTCGACAAAATGTTTAGCCATAATAAATAAAATCTTGAGAATAACTTGTCATAAAAATTTGAGCTGCTTGAGCTCCCAAAGGGGGGTCGCCCGACCCCACCTTGGGGCCCACTTCACCACATTCCAACCTTGCTAGTCATAGAGGTTCCAACCCAGCACTTGGATGCTCTGGGAGCTCCAATGTGGGGGTCGGCCGACCCCCATATTGGCCCCACTTGCCTCCTGCTGGCCACCATTTGAATCACAATGGAGTCCTATGCTTGTAACACTAGCTAAAGTTTGAAAAAAAGTGGTCCCTTGATCCTTTACTTTAGTCATAAGATGCTCCTTTCATCTTTGATTCTTTTGGGACCACTCCACTAGCTTAAATTCTGCAAAGTGGTCACCTAGGCATGCTTGAGTGCTCCCATGGTCCATAGGAATCACTTTAGACATGTCTCCACTTTTGCCATTCATCTTTTACCTTTCACAAAGCACTAAAACAGGGAATCTCAGAAACAATTTGAAAACTTTTGGTCCACACCTAGCCTTTACTTTTCCGGACAATCAATGACACAATGTTTAAAGTGGAGGAGGGGCTAGGATGGGGGTCGGCTGACCCCCATTTTGGACCATCTCTGCAAAATCTTGAAAGCATGCAGAATGGTTCCCTGTATAAAGCTAAACTCAAATTCAAAGTGCTTCTAGGGGGGTCGGCCGACCCCTATATTGTGGGTCCACTACTTGCCCTTCTCCCCCTATAAATACCACAGCATTGTGAGCTCAACTCCACACCCAAAACCACCAGAACCATTTCGAGCTCACAATCCTTTCTCTTCTCTCTTTGTTACAAGCCATTTCTCAAGTTTAGTTTAGAAATAGTCATCAAAACAAAAACCCAAAAAGATTCCCCTTGCATAGTAGTAGTAGTAGGAGCTTGGTTTGCCTCACTTGTGTAGGAGGATGAAGAAGCATATCTTCGGCAAGTTCAAGAAAGCAAAGGGTGAGAGCTCTTCTCAAGGCTCTCACCATGCTCATGGAAGGGAGGAAGAAGAAGGTTACCATGGGATGGTACCCTACGAGCCTCCATCAAGGATGAGAGAGCCCGAGAGCGGCCTCATGTTAAGCCAAGAAGAGTTGCAAAGGTACTACATCATCCGAGAGGGTCTCTTCCTACACACTAGCATCATCGATCCGGACCTTTTGGCCCGCACAGGTATGGATGTTGAATTCGATAAGGTGTTTAGAGCAATTGGTTGGAGTAGTTTTTGGCAAGTGCCTGAATTTGGAAAAGAATTGCTTGCTAAGGAATTTCTATGCACCCTAAAACTCACAAATAATGGAATATCTTTTCGCATGTGTGAGCAAGAACATCAATTAAATTGGAGTTTGCTAAACACTGCTTTAGGGTGTGAACATGAATGTGAACTTGATCTAGATCATGCCACTAGAATGTTCGATAAAATTAGATTCTGGAAAGCAATTTCTGGCTCTAATGATTGTTCAAATCCTACTCCCATTGAAATCCATAATCCAACCTTGCGCTTTCTTCACTTCTGGATCATGTGCACTCTATATCCTGGCATGGGAACTGATACTTTAATTGATGATGAACTTAAAATTCTCTATGCCATGGTTAGTAAAATCAAGGTCTCCCCTGTGAAACTGCTAGTGAACCATTGGCTTAACTCTATTGAGTATGGGAAGCCCATCTATTTCACATCCTTTATTACTCGAATAGCCGATACTTTTGGATTACTTGAATCACATTATTTTGAAGACATTGGCTATGTTAGAGGAGTGGTAGATGAGAACTTCTTTATCAATGCTAACATGCTCATAAGAGATCCAAATGGTGAACTTAGAATGATTTATCCGGGCTATACAACCGAAATTCCTCTCCCATGTGCGAGGCGCCGGTTGTATGGGGTCCGCACACTTACCATTAGACTAGCCCGAGTGGCAAGTCCAGATGTTGCAGGGACACGCAGGGTGACAAGAAGGATGATGCAAGCCGCCCAGATGGAGCAAGGAGGATCCTCGCACCATGACGTTGAAGAGGGCGATGAAGCGATGTCAGTGGATGCTTCAGACTCCATGGGTCTACCTCCACAACGCACTCCACGCCCAAGGGACAGGGCTAGGCGTCACCAGCCCACAGGTATGGACAGTCTCATTAATGACATGGGCGAATTGCAGATTGGGCAAGAAGCAACATTGCAACTGGCGTTACAAAACGGCCAACATATCCGACGTGTGCGAGAGGAAGACGCACAACGCTGGGCTGGATGGTACCAAAATTTCCCGCCAACATAGTGAGCGAAGATCTAGCTTGGGGGAGATCCTCTCCCCCAGTAAGGTAAGTATTCTATCCTATTTATTTTCATGCATTTTATCATTCTTACTTAAAAAAAAATAAATAAATATTTATTAGCATTTCCCTTTAGCATATATGCTTCATGTATGTTTATATCCCTCATGGAAATTATGACTAGTTGCTTGTTAATGTTTCTCTAGTGCCTAGTATACAACTTAGTATTTCTCTAAGTATGGATCACTTAGCTCACTTAAACTGCCATGAACCTATAAACTTTGTGGGTTGCAAGTGCTAGAACTAAGTCTAAGTTGTTGTGGGACATGAGATAGTAAGACAAGAGCTACTATAATATTTTTCTAAGCATGCATGATTATCAGAGATTTATTCTTAAAATGATCAAAACCTTA